>NC_092046.1:56421392-56721053 GCF_003086295.3 Arachis hypogaea
GTGATAGTTATCCAATTGGATGAAGAGCGAAAGCTTTCAAGTAAATCAAAGAGAAAGGAAAGAAGAAGAAGAATAAGAACTATTAATGATCCATTGAATTACAACAGAGCTCCTTAACCCAATGAAATGGGGTTTAGCTGTTCATAGCTCTGGAAATTGAGAATTGAATTGTAAATTGCATTATGAAATAAAGCTGAATTGTAGAAAAGTAAATACAAAGTGTTTGCAGTCCTGGATCCCCCAGGTGCCAATCTAACTTAAATTCTATCCTATTTATACACTTTCCCAATCAATCTTCAAGTCTTGGATGTGGGCTTTGGCCTTTGTTGAAGCAAGTTAAGAGTGGCTTTGAGTGAAGTTGACGTGGGCTTGAGCTAACCAACGTTCACAGGCTTGCATGGGTGCCACTGGAAATGAGCTCAGCATGGACGTTAGTCACTAACGTTGGTGGCCACTAACGTTGGCCAACGTTCTCTTTAAACCAGTGAAAAATGTTTGAGCCAACATTTGTGCACCAACATTACTACTAACGTTGGCCTGGTCACGCGTGCGCGTGGCCCACGAGTACGCGTCAAAGCTGTTTTTTTGCCAATTCTTGCCAATTCACGCGTGCGCATAGACCACGCGTGTGCGTCGATGACCAGTTTTCCATGAAACTTTCTCAAAATCTATCGAAAACGTTGGTGGAAACATTTTTGGCAACATTTGCACACCAACGTTCTCATGGTCACGCATATGCGCCACCCACCCGTACGCGTCAAGGCTGGATTTTTGCCATTTTGCACGTGCGTGTCACCCATGCATACGCGAGACTTGCTGTTTTTCTACTTTCACGCGTACGCGTCATCGATGCGTACACGTCATATCAAAATTTTCCAATTTCCAAAGTGAGATTTTATCGAAGACGTTGGAGGTAACGTTGGTTCACCAACGTTCCCTCCAACGTTTGCACCCATTTTTCCCAATGTTGCCAGCAACGTTGGTGAGCCAACTTTGGGCACCAACGTTGCATTGTCCTTTTCCCTCAACGTTTGAGGCAACTTTGGTGAGCCAACTTTGGCCACCAACGTTGCTTTCTCTGCTTATTCTTTGCCATTCCTCTGCTTCTTTTCACCTATCATCAACCAAACAAATGCATCAAAGTCTTGCTATAATCACAAGATTTTTGCCTCATTATAGTATCAAGTAAATCTTGCATAAATATCATGAAAATATATATAATTAACCAGGTTTAATTGAATCAAGATATGCATGAAATTCTCATCCAAATACTTACTTATTGCTTAAGAAAGTGCAAGAAACCATATTAAAAAAGGCTTGTGAAACTAGCTTAAGATGCCTAGGCATCAGTTAGTGTGCCTAACGTGGCCACTAACGCCACCATTCTTCTTGGTCCAGCGTTATCGCTGGCGTTAGTGTGCTAACGTTGCCACTAACGCCAGAAACCTCCTTGAAGTTGGTGTTGATCCTGGTGTTAGTGTGCTAACTTGGCCACTAACGCCACCAATCCTTCCTCGAAACTAGCGTTAATCCTGGCGTTAGTGTGCTAACATGGCCACTAACGCCACTAATCCCCCCTTGGCCCACGTTGTTGCTGGCGTTAGTGTGCCTAACATGGCCACTAACGCTGCCTTGTTCTCTGCTTCTTGTTCGCCTATCATCAATCAAACAAGTGCATCAAAGCTTTACTATAATCACAAGATATTGCATCACTCATTGCATCAAGTAGTTCTTGCATAAATCTCATGAAAATGATTATAATTCACTAATGTTTGATGAATCAAGACATGCATAAGTAACTCATCCAAATGCTTGCTTATTATTGAAGATAATGCATGAAACTAACCTAAAATATACTAAAAATGGCTTGTAAAACTAGCCAAGATGCCCTGGCATCATGGGGCCAAATCATGCTCTTCGCACAAAAGCCGCACAACTCCAGCACAACTCTCTCGTTTTTGTACCAGAAGTTCCAACATAAGCATACGACGCATGTGCGTTGTCCACGCTCACTCGTGGATGTGCGAAAAAAACTAGGGACATGTACGCGTCAGTAACGCACACGCGTGGGAGGGATTGTGCTCCTAGCACCCCATCCGCACAGTTCTATCACAACTCTCTGGTTTTTGTACCAGGAGTTGCAGAAATAAATTCGACGCGTACGCGTTGTCCACGCTTACGCGTGGAACGCCCCCTTTTTTTTCAAAAAACATGAGGGAAGACAATTATAGCACAATCTTGGCTTTCATACAAGCTCTAAAACTACATACAAGAAACTATGTACAAAGAGGATCATACCATGGTGGGGTGTCTCCCACCTAGTACTTTTCTTTAACGTCCTTAAGTTGGACGGTCATGAGCTCAAGACTCTCCTCCCTTGGGTTCATCCTTAAGAAGGAACACCTCCAATTCCTTTGGTGACTTATGACCATGATACTTTTTTTGCCTGTGGCCGTTCACTTTGAATGTTGCTCCACTTTGAGGGTAGAATAGCTCAACCACTCCATAGGGCTTCACTTCCTTCACTTTAAAAGGGCCATCCCACCTTGAACGGAGCTTTCCGGGCATGAACCTAAGCCTTGAATTGTATAGAAAAACCTCATCACCCTCTTGGAAATCTTTCTTGCGGATATGGTGATCATGAAATGCCTTAGCCTTCTTCTTATAGATCCTTGCATTCTCATAGGCCTCTATCCTAAGTCATTCAAGTTCTTCTAATTGCAACTTCCTTGCTATGCCCGCCTTGAAAAAATCCATGTTGCATTGCTTGACCGCCCAATAGGCCTTATGTTCAATTTCAACCGGGAGGTGGCACACCTTCCCATAGACAATCCAAAAGGGACTCATCCCTAATAAAGTCTTATAGGCTGTCCTATACGCCCACAATGTGTCACCCAACCGAGAACTCTAATCTTTTCTTTGTGGATTCACTACTGTTTCCAAAACCCGCTTTATCTCTCGGTTGGATACCTCTGCTTGGCCGTTAGTTTGGGCGTGGTAAGCAGTTGTAACCTTGTGTAGTACCCCATATTGCTTGAGTAATGCTTCCATCTTCCTGTTGCAAAAGTGAGTACCTTGGTCGCTCACAATTGCTCGTGGCGACCTATAGCGACATACAATATTATTTCTAATGAAAGAAACCACGGTATTAGCGTCATCAAGGCGGGCAGAAATCGCTTCCACCCACTTTGATATGTAATCAACTACCAATAGAATGTAAAGATATCCACTTGAGTTAGGAAATGACCCCATAAAGTCTATGCCCCATACATAAAAAATTTCACAAAACAACATTGGTTGTTGAGGCATTTCATCCTTTTGGGATGCATTTTCTGACTTTTGACATTTATGACATAACAAACAGTATTGGTTTGCATCCTTGAACAATGTTGGCCACCAGAATCCGCAATCCAAAACTTTTTTAGCTATTCGTTGGGGGCCAAAGTGACCACCACACTCAGACGAATGACAAGATTCAAGAATAGATTGGAATTCGGACTCCGGGACACATCTACGAATCACTTGGTCTACCCCCGTTTCCACAAGTAAGGGTCATCCCAAATGTAGTACTTGGAATCACTCCTCAGCTTGTCTCTTTGATGTTTTGAAAGGTTAGGAAGGAAGATATTGGCGACCAAGTAATTCGCCAAAGGTGAAAACCAAGGAAGGCTATTTGAAATAGCATGCAAACCATCCAAAGGAAATGAATCGTCAATAGGAGATGGGTCATATTTAATATTTTCAAGGTGGCTCAGATGGTCTGCAACCAAATTTTGTGACCCACTTCGATCCCTAATCTTGACGTCAAACTCTTGCAAAAGCAAGATCCAATGTATGAGCCTAAGTTTCGACTTATTATTTGTCAATAAGTACTTTAACGCTGCATGATCCGTTGATGCGTGAGCATCTTTTCTATCTTTTTCTAGTGAATTTACATTTAAATTTGTTAAGTTTAATCAAGATTTAAGTATTTTTGAGCCACTATGAATACTACTTTGATTTGTGTGCAATTTTGTTTATTTCAGGTAGCATTTGGATGGATTTGACGGAGTTTTATAAAAGAAGAGGAAGAAAGTGGATGATGTTGTTAACCCTGATCTCCTTGCACTCTAACGAACATACTTGAGCTACAGAGGTCCAATTGTTGTGATTCCAACAGCATTGGAAAGCCAACTTCTAAAGCTTTCCAATGATACATAATAATCTACACCTTTCATATGGAATTACTGCCTTGGAGGCTCCAAACTTGGGAAATCCCAAGTTTGGCGCCATGATCATCACAACGCCTTCCTTGCTTGTTGCCTTGGTGGCGCCAAACTTGAGAAACTCCAAGTTTACGCCGGTTCAATCACAAAGGCTCCATGTACACGCTGCCCACTCCAAGTCTAACTTCACTAAAGTGAAGTTAGGTGCTAGCTTTTATGAGAAGACATGGTCCCCACGCTCTACTTGAATGCATGTGAAGATCTTTATTTATTTTGATTAAAACCTTTTATTTTATTTATAAATAGGAAAAGATATTATTTAGTTTTAGAAAATATATTTTACATTAATTAGGATTAGATATAAAAGGGAAAAGAATCAGCCCTTCGGGTTAATCTCTTCTCTTCTAGCTCATTCTGCACTTTACAGTTTTTACGAATCCTAGTTTTCTCTCTGAACCATGAGCAACTAAACCTCCACTGTTAAGGTTAGGAGCTCTGTCTATTGTATGGATTGATAATATTACTTTTCTATTTTAATTCATGTATTGATTTATCATTCATGAATTAATTTTGTTCTTTATTTTATGAATCTGGGTTGAACGGAAGTATGACCTTGGTTCTAATTGAGTTCTTCTATAACTTGAAAAAGCTCTTTACTTGAACAACAGCTTGAAAATAATTTCTCCTAAACTTCTAATTATCTGGACTTAACGGGATACGTGACATATAATCCTCTTATATTTTGGTAATTAGGGTTTTTGTGGCATATAAACTAGAATTGAACTTCACCCTCTAATTGGAATTACGTGACCAAGGAATTGTCAGTTAATGAATTTTAGAGGAGACTAAAAAGGTCTAAGGAATTAGGGTTTAGTCACATATAGTTTGCCATGAATTAAATCTTGCATGATTAAAATAGTTAGTAAGAAAAGTCAATTCGGAAAATAGATAACTCTGAAGTCTTAACTGTTTCTCCATATATTATTCACAACTTGTTTACTGCTTGCTTTCTGATATTCTGAATTTACTGTTAATACTTTTGAACCTTCAAACACCATTTTTTGCTTGTCTGACTAAGCCATTCACTCAATCATTGTTGCTTGATCCATCAATCCTCGTGGGATCGACCCTCATTCACCTGAGGTACTACATGGTACGACCCGATGCACTTGTCGGTTAGTTTGTGGATTGTAAATTCCGCACCAAATTTTTGGCGTCGTTGCCGGGGATTGACTGTGATTGACAACTGCTAGTTGTTTGATTGCTTAGATTAGATAATTTTTACTTTAATTACTTTTTTTTAGTATTATTCATTTTCATTTTTTATTTTTCTTTTTTTATTTTTTTTCCTTTCCTTTCTTCTCGTTCACCCCCCCTCCCCCGCGTTTTCTTTTTATTTCTTTTTACCTTCGTTTCCTTTTTTATTTTTTATTTCACTTTCGTTTTGTTTCTTTCATTATTATTTTTTTCTATTTTATTAGTTTTATTTGATCTATTATTTTTTTTAACTTTCTTTTGTTCTTTTATTTATTTATTTATTTATTTATTTATTTTATTTTTATTTTTCTTCTTTATTTATTTATTTCTTTTATTTTTATTTTTCTATTTTATTAGTCTTATTTAAATTTCTGCTTTAACTCTTAAAATTTTCCTCAATTATTATTATTTTTTTGAAATTAAGTTTGGTGTCACCTAGTATTTTTATTTTAATTTACCTATTTATATTTTTTTATTGAAAAAAATATTTCAAAAGTTTTAATTTTTTTATTTATTTATTTGCTTTATTTTATTTCTTTTACACAGGTTATCTCATTGGGAATTCTCTACACTCTGACATAGAGATTCCCAATTTCCTTTGTTTTCTATTTGTTTATGAGCAGGAACAGGGATAAAGAGCCCCTTTTTTATTTTGATCCTGAACCTGAGAGGACCTTCAGACGGCGTTTGCAACAAGCAAGACTATACAAGGCTGCAGAGTCCACTATGGATCATAATCATGCTGCTAATGCCAATGTGGCAAATCCAATTGAGAATGAACAACCCAGAAGAGTGCTTGGCTCTTACACTGCTCCTAATGCAGATCTTTATAGCAAAAGTATTGTGGTGCCTCCTATAGCTACAAACAACTTTGAGCTGAAGCCACAGTTAGTTACTCTCGTACAACAAAACTGTCAGTATCATGGCTCCCTCAGGAAGGTCCAAATCAGTTTATTTCTGATTTTCTGGAGATTTGTGATACTGTGAAAACTAATGGAGTGAACCCTGAGGTGTACAAACTCATGCTCTTCCCATTTGCTGTGAAGGATAGAGCAAAGCTGTGGTTAGATTCTCAACCCAAGGAGAGTTTGGATACTTGAGATAAGGTTATCACTGGATTTCTGACTAAATTTTTCCCACCTCAAAAGCTGACTAAGCTAAGGCTGGAGGTTCAGACCTTCAGACAGAAAGATGGTGAGACCCTTTATGAAACTTGGGAGAGATTCAAACTACTGACTATGCAATACCCTCCAGACATGTTTTCTAGAAGGACTCAGCTGGATATTTTTTATAAGGGCTTATGTGAAATGTCCAAGATGCGCTTAGATAATTCTACAGGTGGTTCTTTGCACATGAAGAAGACACCAGAGCAGACTACTGAGCTTATTGAGTTGGTTGCTAACAACCAATACTTATATTCCTCCAACAGAAATCCTGTAAATCCTGAAATCCCTCAGAAGAAAGGTGTTTCAGAAGTGGAAGCTGTTGATGCTCTTCTTGCTCAAAACAAACTTTTGTCTTAGCAAATAAATCTAATTACTCAACAGTTAAGTGGAATGCAAGTTTCAGCTGTCAACACCCAGAATACACCTCAAGAGGTCCCTTATGACATGACAGGTAATTTTATGCAAAACGAGAATTATGATTATGATCAATTTTTTTCTGAACAGGTCAATTACATGGGGAGTGCTCCTAGATACCTCAATCATGATCCATACTCAAAGACCTACAATCAGGGGTAGAGAAATCACCCAAATTTTGGGTAGAGAAACTAACCTCAGAGACCGCAGAATTTTAATAATAATTCTCAGGGCGGTTTTCAACAGAATAATTTTAATAACCACCTGTGTCAGTCATCTCAGCAAAGCAACTCCTCAGTCTCAGAATACTACTGATTTGGAAGCACTAATGATGAGTTTTATACAAGAAACCAGAGCATCAATCAAGAACTTGGAGATTCAGATGGGTCAATTAGCCACAAAAGTTAATGAAATTGATTAGAGGACCACTAATAGCCTTCCTGGTAACACAATCCCAAATCCAAGAGAGGAATGCAAGGCTATCACCTTGATAAGTGGACAAGTGGCAAGTACGGAAGCACAAGTTAATAAGGAGCCAGTTGAAAAAGAAGCTCTAAAGGAGAAGAAAGAGGAGGTGGAGCACGTCCCTCCAAAGCGTGTAGATAACCCGTTCCCAGACTCTCTTGACACTTATCCTACATTGCCTAAGGCGCCGGAGTACAAGCCTAAAATGCCATATCCTCAGAGACTTCAAAAGGAGACCAGGGACAAGCAGTTTTCAAAGTTCTTGGAGGTCTTCAGAAAGTTGCAAATCAATATTCCTTTTGCTGAGGTCTTGGAGCAAATGCCTCTCTATGTCAAGTTCATGAAGGAGTTGTTATCAAAGAAGAAGCCTTTAAAGGGAGATGTGACAGTGGTTCTGACTAAGAAATATAGTGCCATCATTCAAAACAACTTGCCAAGGAAGATACCAGATCCAGGGAGCTTTCAAATTCCATGCACCATTTGGAGCACAACCTTTGAGAAAGCTTTATGTGATCTTGGAGCTAGCATCAATCTCATGCCACTTTCAGTTATAAAAAAGCTCCAAATTGAAGAGGCACAACCCACAAGGATAGCATTACAGATAGGAGACAAATCTATAAAGCCTGCATACGGATTAATAGAGAATATCTTAGTCAAAGTGGGTAAGTTCTTCCTCCCAGCATATTTTGTGATTCTTGACACAAGGGAGGATGAGAATGCCTCTTTAATTCTAGGAAGACCATTCCTAGCCACTGGAAGAGCTCTGATTGATGTGGAAGAAGGTGAATTAGTGCTTAGAGTGCATAATGAGCAATTGGTCTTTCATGTCTTCAAAGATATACATTCAACAGGTGAAGAAGAGAGGTGTATGCAGACTGAGCTTATTGATCCAAACCTTCAAAAATTCCTTAATGATGCACAATAGGATCTGTAGCTCAAACCTCCTTTGGTGATAAACAACAAAATTCTCCCTGACATCAAACCTAAGTTTGGTGTTAGGAATGCATCATCCACTAAGGGAGAGGGTCCTAAAAAGAAATTACCCAAGGGATGGAGAAATAAAAAGATTCCCACTGAAGACTTCTCCCCAGGAATGAAGGTGGTACTCACTACAAGCCCAATCCTGCCTCATACAATGAACAGGATCCTGTCTCTTGAGCATATAGAGTTGATCAATTGGAGCACAGGAAAGAAGTTCACAGTGAGGGGTGAAGAGCTGAGCCCATATGATCTTCCTCCTTAGAGGAGCTGACCGTCAAGCTAGTAACGGTAAAGAAGCGCTTGTCGGGAGGCAACCGGATAATTTCATATCCTTAGTTTAATTTCTATTGCGTTGATTTTATTATTTATTTGATTTTTGTTATGTTTTTACTATTTTTCCTTTATTTTACTTGCGTTTTGATCATGCAGAAAATTAAGAACAGGAACCGGTACACTTAGAAGAAATTTTGGCCACCCTGGAGATTTTTTCCTTGCTTGAGGACAAGCAAAATTTTAAGTTTGGTGTTGTCACTTTGCTTGTGGCTTTTCTGTTTATTTTAATGGCACTAAAGGGAGATGAATGATCTTCATGGAGGAGAACAGCTTGAAGAATGACACGACCACCAGCATAACTGAGGTGGTTGAGTTCCTTTCATTCTATTTCCCCTTCCGTTCTTATTTTGTTGTCTTCTATTTTTTGTTGCTTTAATTGCCTGCATGATCTTTAGTACTTTCAGTTCTTAGATTTAGTTTCATTCTGTTATTTGCTTTTAATTTAAAAAAAATTGTCTCATGTATTGCTCACTGAGCTTGAAATCAAAAGAAAAGAAAGAAGAAAAAGATGTATTCCATGAGAAAAAGAGTTTATAATAGAAAGTAGTCTCATTTAATCAAATGTGGTGGTGTTCTCTATGATTCTGAATGTATGACATGAACCGTGCATGTTTAAATTTGAATCAAGGGGTGTTGATGTATAAAGAAAAAGAATTTAGAGAACCATTATGAATTTTCTGAAATTAGTAAAAGTTAATCCTTGAAGCAAAAGAAACAGAAAGGGAAGAATAAGAAGCAAGGTCCAAGGCTCTGAGCATCAATGACTAGGGAGGTCAGACATGATTAAAAACTCAAAGATTTGTTTCCCTAGTCATATGCTTGTGGTGTTCTTGTGTCAAGTAATCCTTGAGACAGAACATTTAGAGACGAGATCAAATGCATTTAGCAGAGTATGCCAAAGGCTTTGAGCACCAATGTCTGGGAGTAGCTAAAAGAAAAATCAAAACTTCAAAAGAGTTCCCCAGTTAAGTGCTTGTGGTGTTCTTGTGTCAATTAACCCTTGAGACAGAATATTTAAAGTCACGGCTAGGCTCAAGGTGCAAAGCACCAATTAATTGAGAATTAAAGGATATCTGTTGTGTTCAAGGATTAAACTGAAGTATAAAGATAATAGAATTCATAATATGATCCAGATTTTAATTCCAAATGACAGTGACATTCCTCTAATTCAAAGGAGAGTGAGATGCCAAAACTGTTCAGAATTACAATAGATAAACCCCACTTTAAGAAGAGACATAAGCATAACTGAACTCTCACCTCTCATGCAAATTCACATCTTAATCATGTATTAGTTTTGGTTACTTGAGGACAAGCAACAATTCAAGTTTTGTGTTGTGATGTGTGAGCATCTTTTCTCTCTTTTCCTAGTGAATTTACATTTGAATTTTTTAAGTTTAATCAATATTTAAGTATTTTTGAGCCACTATGAATTCTACTTTGAGTTGTGTGCAATTTTGTTTATTTCAGGTAGCATTCGAATGAATTTGACGGAGTTTTATAGAAGAAGAGGAAGAAAGTGGATGATGCTGTCAACCCTGACCTCCTTGCACTCTAACGGATATAACTTACACTACAGAGGTCCAATTGATGTGATTTTAGTGGAATTGGAAAGCCAACTTCTAGAGCTTTTCAACGATATGTAATAGTCTACACCTTTCATATGGAATTACTGCCTTGGAGGCGCCAAACATGGAAAATTCCAAGTTTGGTGCCATGATCATCACAACGCCTTCCTTACTTGTTGCCTTGGTAGCGCCAAACTTGAGAAACTCCAAGTTTGGTGCCGGTTTAATCACAAAGGCTCCATGTACACGCTGCCCACTCCAAGCCAGGCGCCATTTTTTATGAGAAGACAAGGTCCCCACGCTCCACTTGAATGCATGCGAAGATCTTTATTTATTTTGATTAAAACCTTTTATTTTATTTATAAATAGGAAAAGATATTATTTAGTTTTAGAAAATATATTTTATATTAATTAGGATTAGATATAAAGGAGAAAAGAATCAACCCTTCGGGTTAATCTCTTCTCTTCTAGCTCATTTTGCACTTTACAGTTTTTACGAATCCTAGTTTTCTCTTTGAACCATGAGCAACTAAACCACTACTGTTATGGTTAGGAGCTCTGTCTATTGTATGGATTGATAATATTACTTTTCTATTTTAATTCATGTATTGATTTATCATTCAAGAATTATTTTCGTTCTTTATTTTATGAATCTGGGTGGAACGGAAGTATGACCTTGGTTCAAATTGAGTTCTTGAACCTCTTTACTTGAACAATAGCTTGAAAACAATTTTTCCTAAACTTCTAATTATCTGAACTTAATGGGATACGTGACATATAATCCTCTTATATTTGGGTAATTAGGGTTTTTGTGGCATATAAACTAGAATTGAACTTCACCCTCTAATTGAAATTACGTGACCAAGGAATTGGCGGTTAATGAATTTTAGAGGAGGCTAAATAGGTCTAAGGAATTAGGGTTCAGTCACATATAGTTTCGCATGAATTAAATCTTGCATGATTAAAATAGTTAGTAAGAAAAGTCAATCCGGAAAATAGATAACTCTGAAGCCTTAACTGTTTCTCCATATATTATTCACAACTTGTTTACTGCTTGCTTTCTGATATTCTGAATTTACTGTTAATGCTTTTGAACCTTCAAACACCATTTTTTGCTTGTCTGACTAAGCCATTCACTCAATCATTGTTGCTTGATCCATCAATCCTCGTGAGATCGACCTTCATTCACCTGAGGTACTACTTGGTACGATCCGATTTTTGTGGATTGTAAATTCCGCACCATCCGTATACACCACTATTTTTTACCCTAGCAAATAGGATCTAAACCTATCCAATGCATGAACAATCACTAGAAGCTCTTTTTCTGTAGCGATGTAATTGGATTGTGTCACATCCAATGTCTTTAAAGAATAAGCAACAATGTAAGGGAGCTTACACTCGCGCTGTGCAAGCGTGGCACCTACATCATGATTGGAGGCGTCACACGTAATCTCAAATGGTTATGTCCAATCAGGGCCTCTTACAATGGGTGCTGTAGTGAAGGCATCCCTTAACTTCTCAAATGCCTCTTTGCAAGTATCATCAAACTCAAATTCCACATCTTTCTGTAACAAGTAGGATAGTGGCAGGGCAGTCTTGCTGAAATCCTTGATGAAGCACCTGTAAAATCCTGCATGTACCAAAAAAGAGCGGACCTCCCTCACAAAAAAGGGGTGAGGTAGACTAGCAATGACCTCACATTGGCAGGGTCAACAGAAATGCCTTTATCAGAAACCACATGCCCTAACACTATGCCTTGTCTCACCATAAAATGACATTTTTCGAAATTGAGGACAAGGTTAGTGTTAACACACCTTTCTAAGACCTTAGCCAAGTTATCTAAGAAGGTATCAAAAGAAGTTCCATATACACTAAAATCGTCCATAAACACTTCCAGACAACTCTCCATGAGATTAGAAAAGACACTGGTCATGCACCGCTGAAAAGTAGCAGGTGCATTGCATAACCCAAATGGCATCCTTTTGTAAGCAAAGGTACCAAAGGGACAAGTAAAGGTGGTCTTTTCTTAGTCCTCAGGAGCAACATGTATCTGGAAGTAGCCAGTAAAACCATCAAGGAAGTAGTAATGAGATTTACCTGAAAGTCGGTCCAACATCTGATCAATGAATGGTAAGGGGTAATGATCTTTCCTTGTTGCGGCATTTATCTTCCTATAATCAATGTAAACCAGCCAAACATTTTGCACCCTTCTCACCATCTTCTTTCTTGATAACAATTATTCCTGATTTCTTCAGAACAACTTGAACCAGGCTCACCCACTCACTGTCGAAAATCGGATAAATAATGCCCACATTAAGTAACCTTGTGACTTCCTTTTTTACCACATCAAGAATGGTGGGGTTGAGCCTTCTTTGGGATTGTCTCACCGGCCGAACTCCATCTTGGAGGAAGATGCGATGCATGCACATACGTGGGTCAATCCCCACAATGTCGGCCAAGCTCTAACCAATTGCTTTCTTGTGCTTCCTTAGGACCTCTAGGAGCTTCTCTTCTTCTTGGCTAGAAAGCTCACTAGCAATGATTGCCGAAAATCTTTGGTTGTCCTCAAGGAATGCATATTTCAAGTGAGAAGGTAGAGGCTTCAAATCAGATTTCACTTCAAGTTGAGGTTCTTTCTCACCATGATCATGAAGCTCATCCTCATCGGCTTTCTCTTGTTTATCCTTCCCTTGAATAACGGGATAATACAACCTTTTGTAGTCTTCTCTTTGTATCTCCGCTACTACCTCACCAATGACTTCACACCGGAGAATGGAGTGCTTTTTTGGTGGATGTCTCATAGCCTCTTCCAAGATAAACTTGATGGTCTTGTCACCTACCTCAAAAGAGTATGTGCCGGTAAAGGCATCCAATTTAAATTTAGAGGTCTTTAGGAAAGTTCTACCAAGCAAAATCGATGAAGAACTTCTATTATCCTTTGGAGGCATTTCAAGGATATAGAAATCAACTGAAAACACCAAATCCTTGATTGTCACAAGCACGTCTTTCGCTATCCCTACTACGGTGATCACACTTTTGTCGGCTAAGATAAATTTGGCGGCCGACCTTTTCAATGGTGCCAATTTCAACCTTGCAAATATAGAGAGTGGCATGATACTCCCACAAGCTCCTAAATCACACATGCAATCATGGAAGGCAACTCCACCAATCTAACAAGATACTAAATATAGTCTGAGGTCACTACACTTTTCCGGAATGGATTTCATCAATGAGGAAATAGAACTACCCAAGGACAATGTTTTCAACTCACCAATCCTATCTTTGTGGGTGCACAAATCCTTTAAAAACTTAGCATACTTTGGCATTTGTTGAATGGCATCAAGAAGTGGAATGGTTACCTCAACCTTTTTGAAGACTTGAAGCATGTTTAGATCAAACTTCGGAGTTTTCTTGGCCTTCTTCACCATGGAAGGGAATGGGATGAGAATAGATTCATTCACTATGGCTTTCCTCTTGGGCTCTTTAAGGCTCACTTCTTCTTCCTCTTGCTTTGTGTCTCCCTCATCCTCTTCATGTTAAACTTCTAGGAGGTACTTCTTCCAATGTAGTCCCCAACCGTAGAGTAATGGCGTTGAGGCCGCCCTTTGGGTTAGGAAGTAGTTGGGATAGAAGGTTAGAAGAGCTCGAGGCTTGGTTGGTGTTGGTATTATTGGTAGGAGGTAGGGACAATCTTGAGAGAATCTCAGTTCTATTGGACAATTGGTTCCTAGTGTTCTCTTCATTTTTCTCTATCATAGCCCGAAGTCTCTCTTGTTCTTAGTAGATTAAACGGAAGGCATCTTCATTTTGGTTTGTGGAAGAGAAAGAAGGTTGATTGGTTTCTTGTCTTTGGTGAGGTAGTTGGTATCTATGGTTGTTGTTTTTTTTTTTGTTGTGAGTGTTGGTATGGTTGATTATGGTGGTTTTGAATGGCTTGGTAGGTATTGTTGTGGTATTGGAAGAAGGTTGGTTGTTGTTATGCTATTGAGAAGATGAGTTGCCTTAGTTCCATCTTTTATTGTGGTTCTTTTCTTGAGCATTGTCCCTCCGCCCTTGAATAGAGCTATTACCATGGGGGTAATTGCTTTGACCTTGAGATGGACAGGGTGGGCGGTTGTTGTAGTTGTTGGCTACCGCAAGAGTGTAATCCTCTTGGACTTGATGGAATTGGTTGGTGTAGTGTGAGGTACTAGAGCATAAACCACACACTCTAGGAGGTCCTTCAAGTTATAGGATTTGAGGTAGGGCTTGGATGGCTTGGATTGAGTGAGATGCCTTTTGTCCTTGGTGAATCTCCTTGAGGAGAGTGGTCATTTCTCTAAGTACTTTAGTCAAAGCCAAGTCGGAAGAAGGTGCTTCCACCACACTCTTGGGAGGATTGTTCCTCACTCTCACATGTTGGATAGCTTCAGCAACATCATTGATCAAACTCCATGCTTCCGCCGCCGTCTTGTTCTTAGAAAAGGAACCACCACTTGAGCTAGTAAGCAATCTCTTATCCAGTGAACAGAGACCTCCAGTGAAATAGCTAATGAGCAAATGAGTATCTAACCTATGATGTGGACAAGATTCCAACAACCTCTTAAATCGAGTCCAATATTCATAGAGTGTCTCTTGATCTCTTTACATTATACCGGAAATTTCCTTCCGGATGTAGTCGGTCTTCTCGGGAGGGAAGAACTTATCCAAGAATTCTCTTCTCAATAAGTCCTATTCAGTCACCACTTCATCAGGTTGGGAGTACAACCATTCTTTTGCTTGCCCCTCAAGATAGAAGGGGAAAGCAAAAACCATGATAGCAATCTCATCAGCACCATGCCTTCGAGCCGTAGAGCAAACTACTTGAAAGTCTCTCAAATTCCTAATAGGGTCTTGACCCGGTAGTCTATGGTACTTAGGCAGTAAGTTAATCAGACTATTCTTCAGCTCAAAATTAGGATCAAGATTCGGATACCTAGCTTGCAACAGTTGAGGAATGAGATTCGGTGCTCCTTGCTCGTGCAAGGTAATCCTATGCGGCTCCACCATGTAGTTTTCATATGTAGTATGCAAGGATATATCAGTAGTGCCAACAGAGAAATAGGAAGTTCTTTCGTTGAACGTGGACTCTAGATCACTCTCAGTTCGGTCTAGTGTTTCGGAAGATTCCTCAAGAGGGGCCGAAGCATGATGTGTGAACTTTTGTTGATATAGAATTTCTCAATTGAATTCTCGTTGCAAGTATAGTTCTAGACCAACAAAGAGTCCTCACATACAAAAATTTAGGTTGTCACAAGTACAAACCCCAAATAAAAATTTACCGAAGTATTTGGACTCCGGGTCGTCTCCCTAGGATACAATGAAGTGCTCAATTATTGGCTATAAAGGGGTAAGAGGGGATTTTGGTTCATAAGAGGGCAAGAAAAGTAAATTAGGCAAGCAAGTAAAGAAAACAAGATAAGGAACTCTTGGCTAAGACTTAGGTAATTGAGATCACTATCCTTGTCAACAAACCAAATATTGATAATCATGAGAGGCCAAGCTATTAAGTCTACTTCCCAAAAGCTTTAAGTACGTAACATCTACTCCTAAGCTTTGAAGTACGTCAAATAGGTTTGATCACATCAACCCGTAAGTCCCAACCTACCTACTAATTAACTTAGTAGTAGGTTAGCGTCAATGGGTATCAAATTGATCACCAAGGGTTCTCAAATCACCAAATCCATTATACCCAATAACTCAAATTTACCCAATTCCCTTAGCTTAGACCAAGAGTTGACAAAACTACTCAAAAACTAAGGAGAACATTTCATCAAACACATAGAGTGCAATAGAAATAAACATCATAAATTGCAAGAATAATAAAATCTACTAACTACTAATTGCAAGGAGAGTAAGATCACAACTCAATTCATCAATGAAAGAAACATCAACACCAAATTGCATTAAATGTAAATCAAATCCAACATGAGTTCATCATCACAAAAGAGACATAAAAGAGAAATTAACATTACAACTAAGAGAATCAAGATGTAGAATTGAGAAATTATAAAAGAAACAAGGTGAGATCAGGGAATTAAACATGGATCTAAGACAATCTAACCTAATCCTAACCTAATTCTAGAGAGAAGAGGGAGCTTCTCTCTCTAAAAAACTAACTAAAGGCTCATGTTGGCTAAACTAATTGCTCCCCCTTTGCTTGGACTTCAATTCTACATGAAATACACTCAGAAACAAGTTGGATTTGGGCCTGGGCAGCTCAGAAATCGCCCCCAGCGTTTTGCCTTTAAGTGGGCCATGTGAGAGTATCGGCATGTGCGCGTCGATTGACAAATTCTTCATCCGCGCGGACGCGTCATGTACGCGTGCGCATCTCTATGTAAAACCACTTTTGCGTGTGCGCGTCCATTGGTGCATTCCCAATCTTTGTTTCTTCAGGCATTCTCCACTTTGTATGCTTTTCTCCTCATTTCTTCCATCCAATACTTGCCTTATGAACCTAAAATCACTCAACAAATACATCAAGGCATCAAATGGAATTAAAGTAAATTAAAATCACCAAATTAAGGGCCTAAAAAGCATATTTTTACACTTAAGCACAATTCAAGGGAGAATTACAAAACCATGCTATTTCATTGAATAAATGTGGGAAAAGGTGGTAAAATTTCCCAAAATAATCACGAAATCGGGGTTTATCAAAGCACTAGCCGTGTAATCCAACCGACGTCTAGCTTGTTGAGTATGAAGTAAGATTCTTTCAATTTCGGGATCAAACTCGGCTAAGCAAGGATCTGGTTGAGACTGAGTCATTCAACTTAGAAGTCATAGCTCATTCTTTAAAGGAAATCTAAACTAAAAACAAACTAATGAAAGCAAGTAAATTATTCACATATTCACATAACCAATATTGAAGCACACATTGCAACAATTCTCCGGCAACGGCGCCAAGAATTTGATGTGAGGATTATCGTTGGTCTAGAATTTCTCAATAGAAAATCATGTCATAGTATAGTCCTAAACCAATAAATAACCCTTTGATCAAATTTTGATATGGTTGTCACTAGTTCAACCCCAATAAAAGTTAACCGAGAGTATTAGTCTCGGGTCGTCCTCAAGAGAATGGGCAAGTGTGTGATCCAAGATTGGTTAGAATTCTGCGGTTGAGAGTCATAAACAAGAATTTAAACTACTAAAGCTTAGCATGCAAGAAATTCAAAGTGCAAGAAACTAAAGCAAAGCAATTAAAGCAAGGTATAAGCAAGTGCAATCTAATAAGGTAACATATAAATCTACTTCTATTCTAGAACTAAGTAAACAACTAAACTAACTATAACAAGAATTACGTAATTGGGATTTTTGGGTTTCAAATATGAATGATAAGAAGGACTCTTGGCTAAGGTATAGGGATTGGGATCACCCTCCTTGTCTAATAACCATATATTGACAATTATGAGGAACTAAGCCCATTAAGTCTACTTTTACAAGTAAAGTATGTCAAATACGCTTGATCAACTTTAACTCATAAGTCATAATCCCTCTACTAATTGGCTTAGTAGTAGATTAGTGTCAATGGGTATCAATTTGACCAACAAGAATTCTCAAATCACCAATTCAATTAGACCCAATGACTCAAGGTCACCCAATTCCTTTAGCCTAGGCCAAGAGTATAGAAAACTACTCCATAATCAAAGGAAATATTTCATTAAACACATGGTATGCACTAACTAAAGACATAGTCATATTGGAAAATTAACTAGAAATTAAAGTTACCCACTAACAATTATCAATAGAAAATAACTTAAGCAACACTATAGATCATAGAAAACATCAATGTACTCATAAAAGTTAAAAATCAACAAGATTCATAAAATGAGATAAAGAAGGGAAAATAAAGAGAAGACAAAATTCTAACACAAGATCCAAACAAAATTATAACAAGAGAACTAAAATTAAGTAAATGAAACTAGAATCAACAAGACCTAATTCAGAAATTCAACACAAGATGATCAAAACAAACTAAAACCTAGAGAGAAGTAAGAGTTTCTCTCTCTAAAAAACAAGAACAAAAATTAGCTAAAATTATGTGTAGGTTGTGTATGATTGAATTCCCCTTTCCCCCATCAATCCTTGGGTCTTTTCCATGTAGAAGCAAGTTGGAATTGGGCCTAGAGTCCTTCAGAGATTGCCAGTCACATTTTCCATTAATGAGTCATGTGCTGGGCATCACGCGTGCGCCTCGGCCACACGTGCGCGTCGGCCACACGTGCGCGTCAAGTGAACTTCTCAAGCCACGCGTACGCGTCAGACAAGCGTGCGCGTCGGTCGATGTCGCACCAGGCCACGCGTGCACGTGGGCATCAACTTCTCCAAAGCTCTATTCTTCATGTCCCTTCCTTCTTTGCATGCTTCCTTTCCATCTTCTAAGCCATTCCTGTCCTATAGATCCTGAATCCACTTAACAAACACATCACGACATTCAATGGTAATGGAAGAGGATTAAAATTTAGCATTTTTAAGGTTAAAGAAGCATGATTTAAACCATGAAGCATAATTAGAAAGGAAACACAAAAACATGCAATTTATATGAATAAGTATGAAAAATATTGATAAAACCTACCAAATTCTACACAAGATAAATCCTAAAATTGGGGTTTATCAGTATCCAAGTGTTTAACTTGTCAGAAAGTTAAAATTGAGCATCAGAGATCATCAGGAACCCTTCAGCCTTTGGAGATTCCACAGTAGAAATGGGAAAGAATTGCAATGGACTTCATGTTGGGCTTACCTAGGACTCGGACGGGTTATGACGCCGTTTGGGTGATTGTTGACCGACTAACCAAGCTTACTTTCTCCCCATTCTGATAAGTTGCAGATGGAGGAGTTAGCACGGCTATACATTAAGGAAATTGTAAGATTGCACGGTGTTCCATCCACTATTATATCCGACAGGGATCTTCGGTTCACATCAAGGTTCTAGGGAGCCTTTCAGCGAGCTTGTGGCACTCAATTGAGGCTAAGCACTGCATATCACCCTCAAACAAATGGTCAGTCAGAGAGAACTATTCAAACCTTGGAGGATATGCTGAGAGCTTGTGTTTTGGACCAGCCGGCGAGCTGGGATCGGTATATGCCACCAGTGGAGTTTGCTTATAACAACAGTTACCATGCGAGCATTGGAATGGTTCCATATGAGGTTCTATATGGGAGGAAGTGTCAGTCTCTGCTATGCTGGTATGAAGCCGGAAAAAAGAGCTCATTAGGGCTTGAGATGATAGGCAAGGGTTTCGGACTTGTCGGGTTGGTTTGATAACCGACAGATGAGCCTCATCAGCCATAGGACAGGCTTACATCATGTGCATATTGTCTGATTTGCTTGTTTGTGAACTATATGGGATTGCCTATGTGATTATAATCTGCTATTTTCTATAATTGTTAACTATACTACTTGTGAACTACTTGTGTTTGCCTTGTTTTGCTTTTTTGTCTGTGCAACTCACCGGAGATGGAGGAACAAAGTAAAGGTGGACAGGTCTAGTGCTAAGATTAGATTTAAGTTGGGTATAGAATTCCCTAGATAACTACCCTTTTATGGTTTCTGTATAGTACCTTAAGCTTTGTAATCTGTGGCGGCGTTCTAGGATTGTCTCTGGCATTTCCAGGACCTTATATCTTATATGCGTGGTACCTTTACCATGTTGAGAACCTCCGGTTCTCAGCCCATACTGTGTTGTTATTTTTCAGATGCAGGTCGAGAGGCACCTCGCTAGGCGTCTGGACTTCTGAAGCGGAGTGATTTCTGGGTTTTCATTTTGATGTATAGTTATGTATATATGTAGCATAGTTATGTATATATGCACTTAACTTTCTCTCTGACTCACTTGTTTATTTTGCTCCTCTTAGAGGTTTATGGAGAGCTAGGATTTTTGTTATGTATTTTGGGTTTGGGATATATATATATATATATATATATATATATATATATATATATATATATATATATATATATATATATATATATATATATATATATATATATATATATTCTCCAGCTAGCCTTAGCTTCACAGGCTGAGTTAGGAGCTTGTTATTTTGTACTTTTGACCCTCTATTCCCACTTTTTGTTTATTAATACTTACGAACCTTATATTTCTTTACATGCAAGTAACCCGGTTTTCTGAGTGTTGCACTTTGCATTTTGCGAATTTGCTTTACATGTTTTTCAGGCTCCTAGTATATATCTCCTTTTCATTATTATTATTATTTATATTTCATTTTAGAGGTCGTAATACCACACCACCTCTGTTTTACGACTTAAGCGTAAAGCTCTGTGTGGTAGGATGTTACAGTCTTAAACCTATTGAAAAGAGTTGAGGATTGGTTTGGTTGGGACCCGAAAAGGGTGCCAAAGTCCAAGTTTTAGGGGAGATGCTGCCAAAATTTCTATAAAATTCGAGACTTTATTTGAAATGTCATTTTGAAAATAATAAATTATGCTTTGAATTGAATTATTGATAAATGAATTATGTTTGAACTCTTTTTATTAAGAAAATTATTATATTTTGAATGTAATTTATTTTAGAAGAGAATTATGTTTTATAGTCGATTTAAATATGAAAATACTTATGTTTTGGAATTTGATTAAGTAAGCAAATTTGGAGGAGTTTTAGAGGATTTAAAAAAATTTGAATTTCGATTGATTAATTTTATTTTACGACATTTTAGGAAAAATTTGAAGTATTCTTTGAAATTTTGATTTAGCAAAACTAAAACAACTTCCGAGTCTTTGGAAATGCTTCAGATTTAAGAATGAAATTGAAATTGGTTTTCGGATGAAATGATTTAGTTTTGGTTTAAGCAAGTTGGTTTTGAGATTGATTCAGAATATTTAGATACATGACTTGGTTTTGGTTTAAATTTTATTTTATTTATTCAAATCAAGAAGTTAAAGTTTTAGAGGCTTTCATTGAATTTAAGGAAATGAGTTAGGTTATTCTCTCTTAAAGTCTTGAGACTCTACTGAGAAATTTTATGATCAAATCTTGATTTAAAATGAATTATTTGAGTCTTTCAAAAGAGAGTTTGAATTTGGCATGGTTTTTAAGTCGTTTGGAAGTTTTGAAAAGATGTTGCAAAAAGTGGTTCTTGAATACTTTTGTTATTTGAAAGTGAATGGGCCAAGGATAAGTTTGATTATGATTTGAGACTGATTTTGGGAACTTAAGATTGAATGATGAATATATGTTGAGATTGGGGATGAGCTGAGAATATGACCAGTGACAATTGAACTGTTTTCAAAATGATATTCTGTTTTTGACTGGTACATATGTATTCTACAAAGTGGTCGAGCACTATATCTCTAGGATAGTGGCCGAGCACTATATATCTTGAAAAGTGAGTCGAGTACTATATCTCTGGGAGTAAGCATAAATACGGTGATTAATCCCGTATGCCGAACAATCTTTCGGTTATAAGAGTGGTCGAGCACTATATCTCTAGGAAAGTGGCTGGGCACTATAACCTTGGGGAGGGTACCCTTTTTTTTAAAAAAAAAACATAACCAAAAACGGCATTTCTATGGGAATGTGTCGGGTTGGCAGTTAAACCGAGAATGTGATATCACAGCCAGTAGGACAGACATTCATCATTTGCATTTATGTGACATTGTTTGGGTGTGCATATTGTAATTGGTTTGCCTATGTGAATACTTATGTTAAATACTAACTGTTATACTTGTTGTAATTGCTCTTGATTGTGCTTGAACTACAATAATTGTGATTGTGTATGATTGGTTGGTTTGTGATGAATTGGTGGATGATTGAGTTGTTTGGGTCGGGGGCCGTGTTTAATTTTGGATGGGCCTGAGGCCATGATTGGTATGTTTGAGGTCTAGTCCTGTATGAAAAATCAAACTGGTTTAGCATAGACTTAATGAACCTATGTTTGGAACAGGTTAGTCATTCATACTGGTAAGGAGAACTTTTAAGATTTTTCAAGAAAGGAAAAAGGTTTTGGACTTTGAGGAATTAACTAAGTTCTCTTTTAAAATGGATTTTTAGATTTTTGAAAGTGAACCTGTGATTTTTAAGGCACATAAGACGAGCAATGATCGCTATATTTAAAAAAAAAATATTTTACGTATCTTATTATAGCAATTCTGTAACTCTATAGTGAAGACCAACGAGGACGACGTTTTCATTTTCCTACAGGTTTTTCCTTTTTTCCTTTTGCAGTGAGGGTATTACAGGGTTTACTCTTTTGCACTTTTGATTTTCCCTTTTCCTTTCTCTTCGTCCTCTTCGTCGCCTTAGTCTCCATTGGACGAATAGGAGAATCTATGCCAACTTCATTAGTTTCTTTTTCTTCTGGATTTGATGATGAAGAGTATGCTGCAGAAGCATTTGTTCTTTTCTTTTAGAACTTCCACTAATAGGAAGTTGAGATCTCCATTTATGTTCCCTTCGTAACTCTTGCAAATGCTTTACAAAGCTGCATTTCTTCTTTTCAGTGACTTCGAAAAGTTGATAGGTTAACTCCATTATGTTTTTCATTTGAATCACTCCCTATCCTTTGTGTTAACTTGATCATGACAACCATCAAATCTTTGTGCCTCAGCATTAATCTTATGCCATCGTAGCTTCATTACAATTGCTCCTCTCTTGATCAAGCCAGGGTTACTTTCAGCACAATACTCGTGAATTCTATTCCACAAAGCATCACTTTTTTTTGTCAGTACTAACTATAGTATCCATTGAGATATTTAATCATGTACTTATAAGTAGTTGAAAGTATAATACCCACAACTAATTGGCCCTATGATCACTCACTCATATAAATGACACTATCATATTTTTCATCTCTCAAACTCACTAACACTCATAAAACAAAGGAGAGAATTTCATAACATACTCATTTCATTATGGAACACACACAATACATAAGGCATATGTGCCTTTATATAGGCAAAGTTTTCTACTAAAATAATAATTTATGAATCACAAATCAATTTTGTAATGACCACCATTTTATGAGTTGGCTTCATGAATCTTCTTTCAACTTGCATTCATGTTGTTTCCATAATCTTCTAATTTCAATTCAATTTGATTTTGAACTTCTTCATTGTTGTAGAATGTTGTAGTTATACTACTCTCTTAAATGTTCTTCAAAAATCTTCAAGCTTCCAACATTAGCTTCTAGCAATATCTAGCCAATTGATGATTATTGTATTCAACTCAAACTTTGCTTCTTCAATTCTTTAACCATGCTTCATGAAAATTCTAATCTATGCAAGTTGATTTAAAATTTTTAATCAACATTGCCTCCCTTAAATCAAACTTGCAGAATTAATCATTCCAAGCATCTTCTTTAACTTGTAAAATAATTCGGTCTTCAATGGCTTTGTAAATATATCAGCAACTTGTTCTTCAGTTGGACAGTACTCGATCACAACTTCTTTTTCATTCACCAACTCTCTGATTTTGTGAACCCGAATATCAATATGCTTCGATCTTCCATGAAATACTGGATTTTTACAAAGTGAAATAGCTGACTTGTTATCGCAAAATATTGTTGTCAGAGTATTTTGTTTCTCGTTCAATTCCTCAAGAATTCTTCTTAGCCAAACTGCTTGTGTTGCACAACTTGCTGCTGCTATATATTCTGCTTCTGCTGTAGATAGTGCTACTACTGGTTGTTTCTTTGACGACCATGAAATTGCACCAGAACCAAGATGAAATACAAACCCTGAAGTACTTTTTCTTGTTTCTATATTTCCGGCCCAATCACTATCAGTGTGGCTCCAAAAAGGTTTACTTCATTAGTATTTTCATAATAAATTCCATCATTTAAAGTACCTTTGATATATCGAAGAATTCTCTTTGCCGCTTGCAAATGGTTGGTACAAGGCTCCTCCATAAATCTGCTAAGCAAACCAACTCCAAACACAATATCTGGTCTAGTCGCAGTTAAGTACCTCAGACTTCCAATCAAGCTTTTGTAATATGTAGGATTCACTGTTCTTCCTTTATCTTCTCTCAACAATTTGAACTTCTCTTCGACTGGAGTAGAAACTGGTTTTGAGTGCTCCATCTGAAATTTCTTCAAAATATCATTTGCATATTTCTTCTGAGAAATGAAAATACCATCATCTCTTTGAACCACTTCAATGCCAAGAAAATAAGACATAAAGCCCATATCCGTCATTTCAAAGTGCTTTATCATAGCCTCCCTGAATTCTGTAATTATC
The DNA here is from genome assembly GCF_003086295.3 of Arachis hypogaea. Classification (NCBI taxonomy): domain Eukaryota; kingdom Viridiplantae; phylum Streptophyta; class Magnoliopsida; order Fabales; family Fabaceae; genus Arachis; species Arachis hypogaea. Next base: position 56,446,000 of record NC_092046.1, read on the forward strand.
TTTAAATTGTTCCCAGTGAAAATCAAATCATCAACATAAAGACACACGATCAAGATATCTCCAGGTTCAACAAACTTGATATAAAGAGTATGCTCAAACGGACATCTTCTAAAACCATTCTCAATGAAATAAGAATCAATCTTCTTGTACCATGCTCTTGGTGCTTGCTTTAACCCGTACAAAGCTTTCTTCAATTTATAAACTTTATCTTCTTTTCCAAGAACTTCATATCCTGCAGGTTGCTCAACATACACTTCTTCTTCTAAAGTGCCATTTAGAAATGCAGACTTAACATCTATTTGATGTATCTTCCACTTATTTTGAGCCGAGAGTGAAATAATCATACGAATAGTGTCTAATCTAGCAACAGGAGCAAATACTTCAAAGTAGTCGATACCTGGTTTTTGTTTGTATCCCTTTGCAACTAATCTTGCTTTGAAACGATCAACTTCACCATTAGGTTTGTACTTAGTCTTGTAAACCCACTTTACTCCAATCGGCTTCTTATTTGTTGGTAAATCTGTCAGCTCCCATGTGTCATTTTTCTCAATGGCATGAATCTCCTCATCCATTGCTTTCTTCCAATTATTGTCTTTAAAGGCTTCTTCAAAGTTCAATGGCTCACAATCTGAAAATAGGGCAAAATTTATGATTTCTTCGTCGGATGGATCGTTGTCATTACCAACTTCATAATCTGCTAATCTAGCAGGTAGTCTCCGTTCTCTTTGCGATCTTCTAGATGATTCTGGTTGTTCAGTTGTGTCAGGTTGTCTTTCTTCTACTTCGTCACATGTATTTGGAATTATAGTCAGCTGCTTTTCTGTCTTTGTGTTCCAGTTCCACATGTCTTTTTCGTCGAACGTCACGTCTCTGCTGATGATTACTTTCTTTGTTTCTGGATTGTACAACTTGTATGCTTTTGAGTCTGTGCTATAGCCAATAAAGATACACTTCTCGCCTTTGTCATCTAACTTCTTCCTTAATTGATCTGGTACATGGGCATAAGCGATACACCTAAAGACTCTGAAATGATGGATGGAAGGCCGCTTTCCACTCCAAGCTTCCTCTGGAGTTTTATCACGAACACTCTTTGTTGGACACCTGTTTAAAATATGAACTGCTGTTGCGACTGCTTCTGCCCAAAACTCTTTAGGCATTTGTTTTGACTTGAGCATGCATCTGACCATATCCATGATGGTTCTGTTCTTTCTTTCAGCAACTCCATTTTGTTGAGGAGTGTATCTAGTTGTTAGTTGATGTTGAATCCCGTGTTGCTTAAAGTATTATGAACATGTAAGATATTCTGTTCCTCTGTCTGTTCTGAGAATTTTGATTTTATAGCCACTTTGTTTTTCAACAAATGCTTTGAATGTCTTAAAGACATCACATGCTTCTGATTTCTGCTTCAGAAAATATACCCATGTATATCTACTAAAATCATCAATAAAAGTGATAAAGTACCTGCTACCACCATTACTTGGAACTTCTACAGAACAGAGATCTGAATGCACAATTTCAAGTAATCTTCTAGCTCTCCAAGACTTTCCTGTAGGGAATGGATCTCTGTGCTTCTTTCCCAGTTGACAAATCTCACAAACACAATTGGGAATATGAATCCGTGGTAGACCAGAAACAAGTCCTTTTCTTGACAGGTAATTTAGGCCAGAAAAATGAAAGTGCCCAAACCGCATATGCCACAGCCAGTTATCATCAAGTATCACAGAACTCATGCAAGAGGGATTAACATGTTGAATTTTTAATGGAAACATTCTGTTTGAAGTCATCTTTGCTTTATCAATGAACCTTCCATTGTTGTCAAATACAGTGCAATATCCACGATAAGTTATCATCTTATATCCCTTCTCAGATAATTGCCCCATACTCAGTAAATTGTAATCAAGTTCAGGAGCATAGAAAACATCAGAAATATAACTCAGAGAACCATCCTTCAATCTAATTGGTATGTGCCCTTTTCCTTCAATAGGGATCTTCGTACTATTACCAAACTTCAATAATAATTTAACGGAATCATCTAATGAAGAAAATAACTCCTTTCTACCAGACATATGGTTACTGCAAGCATTATCCAAGTACCATATATTTTCATCTTCAGCACATGAATTACTTGTAAAAAATAAAGTTTGAGTACTCGGATTATCATCAGTATTTTGATGCTGATTTTCTGCAACGTGTGCTTGATTGTTATTCACCACTTTGAATCTGCAATCTGCTGCTTTGTGTCCATACTTTCCACAATGAAAGCAGTTGAAATTGGTTCTTTCTTGATAAAAATTGCCTCGACCTCTTCCTCAGTTGACAGGCCTAAAATTCGTTCCACCTCTTCCTTGATTAGGTGGTGTAAAGTTATTGTAACTTCCTTGGTTGTAATTGCCACGACCTCTACCTCTGAAACTTCCTCTGCCTCTACTTTGAAAATTAAAACCACGACCTCGTCCTTCTTGTGTACGGCTTGATTCTGCAACGTTGTTGAAATTCACTCGGCTTTTCAGGGCTTCCTCGGTTGATTTTTCTGACTTCTCCAGTATTCTACTGATGTGGCTTTCCATGGTTCCTTGCAATTCTGCAATCGTCATAGTATCCATATCGTGGGACTCTAGTATCGTAGTCACCACATGGTCATACTTCATTGGCATGGTGCGAAGAATTTTCTCCACCACTTTGCTATCGGGCATATCTTCTCCATAGACTCTCATCTTATTGACAAGATCTGTAACACGAGTAAAATATTGCTCAACGGTTTCTGAGCTAGACATCTCGTACCTTTCATATTCTCTTCTTAAAGACTGTAGCTTTGCTTTCTGAGCTTTATCTACGCCTTTGTATGACAGCTTCAACGTGTTCCATGCTTCTTTTGCATTTTTTTCATTTGCTATTTTGCCAAACACCGTATAATCTACTCCTTGATGAATTTGAGATAGTGCCAATTGGTCTCTCCTCTGTTGGGCAGCATCTGCTCCTTCTTGCAAACCCGGTTCAATGAAATTCCACAGGTTCTGGGCCTTCAAATGGGTAGACATCAAAGTCTCCCAATAACTATAATCAAGTTTTCCATCTAACTTGGGACCGGACCACACAATATTGAAGGTGTTTGCCATACCGACTCTATGAACAAACAACTATGTGAGAACTCTATCACACCTCACAAACTCTCAAACACCAGGCGCTGGATTAACCAGCTCTGATACCAATTGAAAGTATAATACCCACAACTAATTGGCCCTAGGATCACTCACTCATATAAATGACACTATCATATTTTTCATCTCTCAAACTCACTAACACTCATAAAACAAAGGAGAGAATTTCATAACATACTCATTTCATTATGGAACACACACAATACATAAGGCATATGTGCCTTTATATAGGCAAAGTTTTCTACTAAAATAATAATTTATGAATCACAAATCAATTTTGTAATGACCACTATTTTATGAGTTGGCTTCATGAATCTTCTTTCAACTTGCATTCATGTTGTTTCCATAATCTTCTAATTTCAATTCAATTTGATTTTGAACTTCTTCATTGTTGTAGAATGTTGTAGTTATACTACTCTCTTAAATGTTCTTCAAAAATCTTCAAGCTTTCAACATTAGCTTCTAGCAATATCTAGCCAATTGATGATTATTGTATTCAACTCAAACTTTGCTTCTTCAATTCTTTAACCATGCTTCATGAAAATTCTAATCTATGCAAGTTGATTTAAAATTTTTAATCAACAGTAGTTTATCCTCTTTTCATTGTCAATGGCCATTGTCTTGGCATCCATGTTTAATACGATTGTTGTTGATATCAATAGCCTCTAAACCTTCATTGTCAAAAAATTCTAAATATTGTGTACTCTATGTTAATTCAACTGGAGTTTGGATTGATGGATCAGATGAAACCCAACACTTTGAATTTAAAATGAATTAGATGATGCACTCGTATTTTTTACTATTGGATTGAATGGGGTAGAAAATGGAAGTGATCCTGAAGTTTGATTATTTGAGAAAAATGGAACTTGCAATTTGGATGAAATTTGAAACTGAGAAGGAAATCGAGTATTTGAATTTTGGCTTATTAGATTTGAAAAAAAAAATTGCAATGGAAAAATTAGAATTTTGTGAATGTGAAAATTGAGAATTTTGTGTATTTGGATTAAAAAAAATAGAATTTTATAAATAATTTAGAAAGGAATTTACATTAAATTGATTTGGATCTATTTCTTTAATAAATTGATAAGAAAATAATAAAAAATAGAATAATAAAATGCAGAGCACAACTGAATACATCTAATTTATGTAAGTAAATTTTAATTGAGTTTTTATTATAAGGATAGAATAACAATGTTACAATAATCATATTCATTTAATGAGTTTAAATAAGTAACAGCTTTTTACTCTTCCTTTTTTTTTTAAAGAGATACAGTATCTCCTTACTAATATCACAGTATCATTTCAAAAATAATATCCAAGACAAATTTTTACTTTTAAATCAATTCATTTACTGTACAAATAAAAAATGATATGATCCTATTAAAATTGTTTTAAAGTTCTTCATGTTCTTGGTGAATGTTTAGTTTGATTTCTTGCTTGACTTGTCTTCAGTATCAACGGTGGCGTTTGTGGTGCTGTATTATCTACTTTCTTTGTGTTTAATTTGTTTTAGTTTGGTACATAGACTTAGGTATTCCGTATTCGTCTCTTGGAAATTACACATTGCACAATTAATATTTTAATCAATATTTAACATAAAAAAAAAATCTCAAACTCTTAAAACAGGAATATTCGAAACTTAATTATTAAAAAAAACATTTAAAATTCAAAGTCAACAAAAAATCATTTTTAATGGGTTTTATATAATAGATTTATTGAACAATCTATTATAGTATTGGCAGAAATTAACTGTTATAATGTTGGCAGAAATTAACTGTTATAGTATTAGTTCGTAACATTACTCAGTTGTCTTAAGATATTGTTAGAGTAAGGTAACTCTTTAACTTTTTTATTTTTCAAAAGATTATTCAAACTTTATTTCTTAATCATTGTAAAAAAGAAGAAGAAAATAATCTCCGTTTTCATCAATTTAAGATGATTATGTTGAATAACGGATTATTTCATCCATCAAGTTATAGTTATTAACTTATTATACTTCCTATAGAAGTATTGGATAGATTCTTATGAACGGTATTTTACATTCAAACTTACTATATATACGTGAAAAATAATAATACCTGTACATTATATGGTTGCTTCACTTATTATTATTGATTAAGATATGATTTCCGTACATTTTTTTCCTATTCTCTATAATTACCCTTAAATTCAATAGGAGTTATTTCAATTATTATATACTTTAATAAGTTGGTTTGTTTTTAGTATTTTTATCCAACTACATGTATATCTTTGCAATGAACATGTGATTAAAATTGAACTACTCTTTGTTCCATAATAAATAATAATAATAATAAAAACAAAGAGCGGAGAACATGGATAAAGAGATGCATGTGGTTGGATACTACCTGAAGGCAGAGACTATAGCCGCAAAAACGACAAATGTTTTAAGCTTTCCAACGAAGGAATAAGGTTCTTAATTACCAACCTACTAAACTATAACACAAATAAAACTAAATTAAAAAATAATTTAATTTGGAGATTCTTGCTTTGAGGGAACGATACAGTTGTCCAGCCCCTGATAGAACCCTATGATTTAAAAATCGGTTGACCAAAGGAAGAGAGCATCTAGCCGAGAAAACCGTACAAGCATGCATTATTTTTAATAATAAAGATGAAAAAGAAAGGTTTCACCAAGGTTTCAATAACGAATCTGAGAGCTAATGAAATATCTGTACAATATGTATAATAGACTATTTATTTGATCCAATATGAATTAAAAATAAAAATTATTTACATTTACTCTAATTTCAAAAGTGTTATTTTTTTTTGTGTTAACTACCGTTGTACATATTGTACACCAATTACATTGGCTCCTTATACTTTTCGTTGAGCAACAAACAAGGTTTATAAGTTTATTGGATAAGCTGTCGTTGGAATTCATTTAGACTAATCTAATTTAGGTTAAAAAATTTAAGGAGTTTTGGTGCATGGAATCAGAACCAGCTGGTTTATTTGCTCAAATAAAATTCAATGTGGGTTTAATATGCAGAGGAGGAAGACAGCCACAAATGCACAGAAAATTTTCTTGTCCTTGTTACTTTTTGCAAGTTAACTAAATTGACACACTTGCTTCAAATATGAGAATCGAATCGAATAATTGATATAATTTCGCATTCAATTCTATAATAAAAAAGTGAAGAACACATTGATATATACATTGTGAAACGCACATTTTAATCTTAGCATTTATCAAGATAGAAACTATATAGAACTAACTTTTAATTAGTTAATATTAATTAATTTTTTATTAAAAAATTAAAGTTTATAATTTATAATTTAAGACTTAAAATTAAAAATTTATAATTTAGAAATCTATAATTTAAGATGACAAATATAGAAAAATAAATTTTAATTAATTAACATTAGATAATTTTTTTCAAATTCAAAAAATTCTCATTTTTTTTGAAAAATTTAGGATTTGATATTAATGATGTAGGATTTAAGTTTAAAAATTTATGATTTAAGATATATAAAATAATTTTTATGTATTGGCTGAGAAAATTTGACTCTCTACCATTATTTATTTAAGATAAATAAAATAATTTTAAAAAAATTAATTGATGCTAGCCCAAAAAAATTGGTTCTCTATCATTACTTTTATAAAAATTTTAGTTTTATACACTAATGCGCGTATACAAAAGTTTTTTAATTTTTCTTATGATGTCAAAAAGTAGAAATAAAATTAAGAGTAATTATCCAATTTATTCTCTAAAGTTTTTAAACATGAATTCTTCACTCTCCAAAAAAATTTAATACGCAACATTATATATATTTCTATCAGATAATACCGTTACTAATAAGACATGTTAATTGCCAATGAGTTATGACTCAAATGGCATAGTCTCTCCATACTCAATTATAAGAGGTTGCAAGTTCGAGTCTCCTATCTTTGATAAAAAAAAAAAAAAAACATGTTAATTCATACACGTAAATCATTAACTCTACGTGTGGTAAGATGGACAAATTAATCCCTAATTCAAAAAGAAGATGGATAAATCAATCCTTATAACTATTACAAACACTAGATGAACAGATCAATTCCTATAGTTGTTTCAAAAGCAATATCACATATTTCTCTCTTTTGTAACTCTTCGGAAATATTTTCTTGAAGAGGCATTTGACACAAGATTTTTCTAAAGAGTCTTTTAATAGTTGTGATTAGTGAAGTGACCCATAGTTTCAAGATGGAGGAGCCACAAAAGCCTCCACTCAACTTCGTTAGACTCCACCACCTTAATCAAATTCTTTACAAACTTAATAGTCTCTTTGGCGTTTTCTCATTTTTCTAATCTTGTGGTACAAAATTATTTTCAGAATTTCAATATTCTTCAAGTTATTCTCCAGAATCTTTTGGCACATCTCCTTTGTCTCTGACTTCTTAAAGACTACAGTAGTAGACAGTGATGTGAGTATTATGATATTATCATGGAGGCATTATTAAAAGGAGTCGACGAAAATTAAATGAAGAATCCGATGATGAGAGAAGTTATGTTTTGTTTCACAAAACTTGATAAGACCCTTGGCACAGAGGAAGCAAATGTTTGGAAAAGTGTTGGGTTGAAATAAAATCTTAGGAAGAAAATTGGGAAATGCATATATAGTATGAAGTGAAGAATTCTAATTGGGACTTAGAATAAATGGAGAAATTGGAGAATGAGTTGAAGTAGAAGAAGCCATGTTTGTATTGTTGCTAAAGTTAGATGTCACTCTTTGTCGGCAAAGATATTCCTCTGATCGCCATTCTCCATCATATTAGATTGAAACAGCGTCACAAAGTTGAGTGGAGTTGGCTTCGCTTCAATAGAGTTATAGATCGAGGAGGGGAATATATGACATCGTTTTTGAAATAACAATAAGAACTTATCTGTCTATCTTATTTTTGAAATTGTAATATGAACTGATATGTTCATTTCGTTCTTGAGTCTGCTACAAAATTGATAGGTCTATCTCACTACATGTGCATACTTAAAGACTAATAGTTGACGCAGTGGCGGAGCTTCATTCAGACAAGGGGGGGGCCATGGCCCCCCCAAACTTTTTATAAAAAAATTAGTAGTACTTCATCAAAAATGAAAAATAGTTCAATTGGTTTAAATGCTTTATTATAACTTGAAGTATCCAAGTTCAATTCCCATCTCATACATTTATTGTATAATAATTTTTAGTGAGTGGGACTTTGTTAACTTCACAACACATTAAAATTAAAAGCTAAAATCAAATCAAATCAAAAAAATTATCTAACAAAAAAAATAAGAATAACAAAAATCATCTAATAATCAAATCAAATAAAAAAAGATCATCTAATAAAATAAAAGATATCTAATAATCAAATCAAATAAAAAAAATAACTATAAAAACACAAAAGATAACCTTTGCTTAGTGAGTGGGCTTTTGTTAACTTCACAACACATTAAAATTGAAAGATAAAATCAAATCAAATCAAAAAAATTATCTAACAAAAAAAATAAGAATAACAAAAATCATCTAATAATCAAATCAAATAAAAAAGATAATCTAATAAAATAAAAGATATCTAATAATCAAATCAAATAAAAAAAATAACTATAAAAACACAAAAGATAACCTTTGCTTCTCAAAACACACGCTATGCTAATGCCTTGGCTTCTCTTCTCAAAACAGTGAAACACGCTACTTTGCTTCTCTTCTCAAAACAGTGAAACACGCACGCTACTGCTTTGCTTTGCTTCTCAAAAAATTAGGTATTTTTTATTTATTTAATTTAATATTATTTTATATTTTATTATTTATTTAATTTAATTTTTTATATGATAAAAATATTATAATATTTAATAAGTATTGATATTATTGTATTTTGATAAATTTATAAAAAATTTAATAAATATTATAAATTTTAATATTTATCCTTCTAACTTTTTTTTTTACATATTTTACAGAATATATATTCAAATTTTTATACAAAATAATGATGAAAAATCAAAGAATTGATGCATTTTTTAAGAGGAAGGCTAATATTCAAGAAGGGGAACATATAACTTCTACAATATCAACACTTGTAGATAGTTCTTCTACTATAATGAATCACGAAGAAAGTGAGATACAACCTCCAAAAGTTCAAAGAGTTGTATCTGATGAGTTTGATCTTAATTCTTTGGAACGAGACCCTTGAAAACGGCTTCAAATTTGGCAATATCACCCAAACCAGAGAGATGAGGTTAGACGAGCTTATCTTAAATGGGGTCCATATCAAAAGCATCTTGACAATTATCCTTTATCTGGTACGAAGCATCCAAGACGATTTCAATATGCTTGGTTTGGTATTTTTCCTTCATGGTTAGAGTATTCACCTTCTGAAGATGCTGCATATTGTTTATTTTGTTATTTGGTTAGCAAAAAACCTAGTGGACGTAATGGGTCAGATATTTTTATTAGTAAAGGGTTTAGAAATTGGAAAAAAGTTAATGATGGAAAGAATTGTGCTTTTCTTAAACATATTGGAGATCCTTGCTCACCACACAATAATGCAGTTGGAGCATGTCTAGATTTATTGAATCAGGCAAGTCACATCCAAAATGTAATTGAGGATCATACTTCTGAGGAAATTCAAAAGAATCGATTGCGTCTAAAATCCTCCATTGATGCAACTCGTTGGCTTACATTTCAAGCTTGTGCTTTCAGAGGCCATGATGAGACTCCAGAATCAAAAAATCGAGGTAATTTTCTTGAAATGATAAAACTCATAGCATCTTACAATGATGAAGTTGCAAGAACTGTGTTAGAAAATGCTCCATATAATGCTAAATATACTTCACATCAAATTCAAAAAGAAATCTTGCATATACTCTCAAACAAGGTGAGAAAGCATATTTGTGAAGAAATTGGAGATTCCAAGTTTTGCATTGTAGTAGATGAAGCTCGTGATGAATCCAAAAGAGAACAAATGGCACTTGTTTTGAGATTTGTTGATATACATGGTTTTATTCAAGAGCGTTTTCTTGATCTTGTACATGTCAAAGATACTACATCATTAACTCTAAAACAAGAATTGTGCGGCATTCTTTCTCGACATGGTTTTGATGTCTCTAATATTCGTGGTCAAGGATATGATGGCGCCAGCAACATGAGAGGAGAATGGAATGGGTTACAAGCATTATTCTTAAAAGATTGTCCTTATGCTTACTATATCCACTGTTTTGCTCACCGATTACAACTTGCATTAGTTGCTGCATCAAGAGAAGTTATTCCTGTGCATCAGTTTTTTTCAAAATTGACTTTCATCGTCAATATCATTTGTTCTTCTAGTAAGCGACATGATGAGTTACATGCTGCCAAGACAGATGAAATTATCCATTTATTAGAGATTGATGAACTTGAAACTGGTAAAGGGGCAAATCAAATTGGTACTTTGAAACGAGCAGGTGATACTCGATGGAGTTCTCATTTCTCTTCTGTTTGCAGTTTGATAAATATGTATGGTGCAACGTTGACTGTTTTACAAAAGATTATTGTTGATGGATCAACTTATTCTCAGCGTGGTGATGCAGATAGTGCTTACAATACCCTGACCTCATTTGAGTTTGTATTGATCTTGCATTTGATGAAAGATATGATGGGAATAACTGATATTCTTTGTCAAGCTTTACAAAAGCAGTCTCAAGACATAGTTAATGCTGTGCAACTAGTTCATTCTACAAAAACACTTATCCAAAGCATGAGAGATGACAGATGGGAGGAATTATTAAAAAATGTGAAATCATTTTGTGAGCAACATGATATTCTAATTCCTGATTTAACTGCTTCTTATGTTGCAAGGCAAGGACGCTCGCGTCACCAAAAAGATCATATTACAGTTGAGCATTATTTTAGAGTGGAGATATTTTTAGTCACAATTGATAAGCAATTACAAGAGTTAAATAGCAGATTCAATGATCAAGCAATGGATCTACTAAGTCTGAGCTCTACTCTCATGCCTAAGGATGCTTACAAAAATTTTGACATTACTAAGATTTCTACTCTTGTTGATAGCTACTATCCCGAAGACTTTACTGAACAAGAGAAGATTAATTTGCCTTTTCAGCTTCAGCATTTTATTCTTGATGTTCGTCAGCATCCAGAAATGAAGAATTTGTCAACTATTCATGAACTGTGTAGATGTTTAGCAGAAACAAAAAAGTCAAAAGTGTATTACTTGATTGATAGATTGATTCGTCTGATATTAACTCTTCCAGTATCTACAGCTACTACAGAGCGATCATTTTCAGCAATGAAAATAATAAAGACAAGGTTAAGAAACAAGATGGAGGACGACTTTCTTGCGGATAGTTTGGTTATTTACATTGAGAAAGAAATTGCTGAAAAGTTTAGTTCTGACTCAATTATTGAAGATTTTAAGTCATTAAAAACTCGAAGAGTACCGTTATAAACTATTTTATATTTTTTATCTGTAGAATTATTTATTTATTATCTTATTAGTAACAAACTTAAAGAATAATTATATTTATAAATTTTATTTTGATATAAATATTATTATTAAATTTTTATGTTAAGTTTCTGGCCCCCCCAAAATTTTGGTTCAAGCTCCGCCACTGAGTTGACGTTAGTGAGTAATATAAAATTTGGACTAAAATTGTGTTTTCTGATAGAAATAAATGTTGAAGATTATATTTTGATTAAAATTTTTTAAAAACTAAAATATTCACTTTTAAAAATTTAGGGTCTAATCTGGATAGTTATTTTAAAATTAAAACACAAAGGGATAAAAAAAGGTTGAGTTTAGGGTAGATTATACAATGGTAGGGAAAGTTGTGCGTGGTTATTAATGAAAATGAGGGGTGAGTGCCTCGAAAAGGAGCTTTGATCAGACAGTGCATGTGTGAAGCAGTTGTAAACATGTTTTATAATTTATATACTATTCTACATATAAATATTACTCTAATTAATATGAGAAAGACAAAGATTACTCCTTATCACTAGTGCTGTTTTACTGAGTCCCTAATAATCTGTAAATAAATATCACGCATGTATATGCTCTCTTTTAACTTTTTACGAGCGATGAACACACTACCGTCACCACTGATAGAAATCCTCACGTATTTTTACTTAACTAGTTAAGACAGCAAAATCAGGATTGCATTTTTGCATTAATTACCTCCATCAAACTGCAATTCCCTATTTTTTTTTCCGGAAAAATTTGATAATCAAAGAAAATAAGTAAAAAATAATTCTAACTTGTCTTATTTAATATTTATTAATTATTACGACAATTAATAAATAGTAAATAAAATAAGTTCTAGTTGTTTTTTTTTCCTCCTTAGCATTATCATTCTTTTAATTTCTAATTAACAAAAATGTTTGGTAATAAAAAAATATTAATCAAAAACTGGTAAAATTTGTCTTATTTAGTATTTATTAATTATCTTATTTATTAATTGTTGCGATAATTAATGAATAGTAAATAAGACAAGTTCCGACTTTTTTTTTTTTTTTGTTTTCTTAGTATTACCTATTGTTAATAACTTATGGCTGAATTGCTTATTATGGTTACTAGGCACTATATTAGATGAACAACACAAATCATGAGAAGTTGGAGAGATAGGTGTTCTCCCATTGACGATTGTGTATGTGTTATGTGTATATTCTTGTATAACTCTTGTTCATCCTTATTGACTTCTGCTTTGTGTTCATCTACTAATAAACCTGCTCCATCTCAATTACGTGGAAGCAAAATGTTATGTCAATGTTAACTGCGAACTCTTTGTTAGTTTTAACTTAACCAGGATCACCATTTACCATTAAGAATTGATAGATAAATGTGTTTAACATCCCGCTTTACGACGTCTGTAATCCATATTAGTAACTATAACTTCTGATATGATGGCAAACAGAAGTTTAACTTCTAGCTATTAAATTAATTACTTGTATAATGTTGGTTGAAATACAAAATATAAAATTTTTTTGGTGACTATACAAAATATAAATTAAAAATAAGATAAGTAATACATGTATTTATTAATAAATAGATAATAACTAATTTAGTAGCTAATTCTTAGCGTGAATTTAGCATTTTTGACATACATCACCTAACACACTTATCCACATGAATTAAATCTCTAAATAAGCATATGATACGTAATATCAATATTATCACCAAACAACTACTAATGACTTCCTGCTAAACTCGATCGAACAGCAATTGATGGGTAAATTCCATGCATGAGTAGTAGCCAGTGCTAATTAATAAACTTACAGTGACACTCATCAACAACAGTAGCAGCATCACTACCACCATGATCAAGATCAGAATGGAGGGCGCCCAGAAGCCCAAAAATCTTGATCAGAAGGCATCTGATGATGAACGGAAGAACCCACAATATTCGGAGCGTTGACCAAACCAGCATGATGGAAAAGTTGATGAGTTGCAGTTACATCCCTCAAAAGCTGTGTCTGTGAAGAATAATGTTGCTGCTGATGCTGAACACTACTACTAGCCCCAGGGGAATCCATGGAAGAAGAAACCCCTTGTTGCAGTGCCAACGTGGCAGCATCACCATTGTTGTCATCTTCCTCCAACGGAAGCTTCTCATAAGCAGCGTTACCAAAAGAAGCAGCCATGATCACTACAATCCCCGAAGCCACCAGCGTCCCAACAACACTCCCTCCCACCACCTGCCCTTGCCCCCCGGCCAAGTATATCGTCAACCGTGACGCTTCCGGTGGAGCCGGCGCCGGCAGGAAGGACCCCGCCAGTGACAATATCTCGAACCTCCCTTGGAGGGTCACGACCGCGTTGCTTGAAGCCGGTTGGCGGAGAGTGACGTTGGCCACCGTGCCGGTGCCACTCATGATGCACACGCCCCTTTGTCGCCTCCGCGCAAAGGCGGAGACGCTCTCGACGATGTCGCAGCCGTCTGCGACTTCCATGACGTGCGTGCGGAGCGCGTTGGCGCTGTCGCCCGTGATGATGATGGGTGGTTTTGGCTTGTTCTTGGATCCCGCGGGTCTACCGCGTGGCCTTCTTGTTATTTCAGATTCTTCGCCTGTTTCTGTGTCTGTCTCCTTCTTGGAAAAGTGATGAAGTTGGAGATCTCTTGGTGTGTTGAAAGGAGGGAGAAGAGAACGCCCTTGTGAAGATGATGTTGTAATTGGATCCATTTATTTCACTCACTAGATTCTATATCTGTGTGATATGGTTAGTTACAAGTTGAGGAGCATTATGACTACTACTCTTCCTCTTGGTAGTTCCTTTGCATCTGATCTTGTGAAGTTTGACGAAATTCTCCAAAGTGGTAGCTAGAAATTAAGTGCTTCCCAGTTGAAACTGCTGATGAGATCATATGAAAGTAAAAAAGAAGACATGATGAGACGATTCACTGTGATTTTGATGATGAGCAGAATTGAGTATACACACTTAATTAGTATGAGAGAATTAGAACATTAATTATAAAGAGAAATTAGAAGCTGAAGATAGGTTTCATTACCAACTTGTAGAGATGGATTGAGAAGGGAAATCTATGAGCTATTGGAGGAAACAGTTTCGGTGGTTTAGGGTTAGATTGAGAAGGAAACCGATCGCAAGTGGATTTCGTTGCAGAAAGACTACATAGTACATACCCTCCTCATGGGCCGCGGATGGGATGGGTCCCCACTACACTACTCTCTCCTTTAAAAACTTTTCCGCATCTATTCCTATTCAACAAAACTAATTTTTTCAATGAAAATTAACGGATTAATATTAATCAACGTTTTTTGTTGTTATAAAATGATTTTTTAAATTATATATTTTTTTTAAATCAAAATTGAAGATTATGATTTAAGATCTTGAATTATAAAGTAATACTATCTCTTCATCAAGTATTTTTATAACCAAATCTAATTAAGTTAGTAAAAAGTCAAATAAACAACGGAAATGTTTGGTAACCAAAGAAAATCAGGCAAAAATAGTCATAACTTGCCTTATTTAGCATTCATTAATTGTTGCGAATTAATGCTAAATAAGGCAAGTTCTGGCTATTTTTTTTTGTCTATCTAGCATTACTCATAAAAAAATGCACGCATATATAGGTTACTATTATTTCTTTTTTGCGTTTTCTGCAGTATACAAAATTTTGTTAAAAAACACAAAATTTATTAATATAGCACACAATTTTTAAGCATAACACAAAATTTTGACCATAACACATTTATCAATATAGTATACAAATTTTTGCACATAGCACAAAAATGTCAATATCTAAATCTATGGTTTCTCTTTGCCAAGAGTAAAGTGACTGAGTTTGAGTTAGGATTGTAAGAGAGAGGTCTCATTTTGAGAGAAAATGGCAAACACTAGAGAAAAGATGAAATTTGTTTTCAATGAATTTTTCTGAGTTGGAAAATGTATCTTTTCCGAAAGATTATTGTAAAAATGTGTACCGGTGTTTAAGCCGGCAATACCGGCTCTAGTCTGTCTAGTACCACGTATTTTGGAAAATAAGATTTTAAAAATTGATTTATTATTTCGAAAGGACAAAAATAATTTAGAATCGAAAGCCGGACGTTAATCTTAAAGGTTTTGACCCAAAGAAGGCCAAACGGACTAAAAACGCTAACGGGTTAGATCGGACCCATACCGAGCCCAATGCCCAACATATATATGCTCTGAGCATTTAGCTCATTCTTGCCCTAATATGATGAGAGGGGCGCTGAGAGAGAGAAGAGAGGAAGAAGAGAGTGCACTATTCACCTCCTTCTTCTTTTGGCTATAACTTGAGCTACGGAGCTCCGACTGACGAGCTGTTTGCGGCCACGCGAAGCTCTCAACGAGCTCTTCGTTTTTATCTAGGTTTTTCTGGTAAGATTTTGAAAATCAAGCTCCAGTTTCCAGTCCTAGGTTTCTGCATTTTTTGGTTAGAGTTTTTGAGTATATTTTGTGATTTTGCTTGTTTAGGTGATCTGTAGTAGCGGGTAATTGTCAGGCTTTGCCCTAATCACCATTGGATAAGGTAAGGAACCTCTATATCCTTACAGTTTGATGTAGTGTGAGCTTTAGTTGATAATGCATGGCTATGTTGTATGTATGAATGTTGTTTTTGGAGTTGGTGGTGGCTTTTAGTTTGGCTTTGGTGGTTTGGAGCTTGGTGGAAGTTTGTTGGAATCAAGTTTGGTGTTTAAGCATATTGGGAATCAGCCAAGGTATGGTTTCGGTTTCTTTTATGTAATATGTAATGTTTCGTGAACCTTAGGCTAGTTAACCTTAAGATAGGATTGGACGTTTGGGTGTATGTTTAATTGTATGTGATTTTGATGTTTGAAGATAAGTTGTATAGTGGTGACGATGAAATAGAGTTTTGGGATGTGAAATAAATGAATTTTGATGTTGATTGTTGGTATTTAATGACTTTGAAGGTTGATGATGAATGTTGTGATTTATTATTGTTGATGAAGGTTTGTTGATATGGTTGATGATTAATGATGAATATTGATGTTGTTGGTAATTGAAGGTGAGTGTTAAAATTGTTGATAAATGATGTGGATTATGAATTTTGGATGATGATAAATTGATCCTTGGTGTTGATAAGTATTGTTAGTGATTTGTTATATTGATGAATAATGAGGGTTATGAGAATTCATGGTAATAGGTTAATATCAAATGTTTGTGATGGTTTGGATTGAAGGATATTGATGATTATGATGTGTGATGGTATATGTTGATGATGATTTTAGATTTTGGATCTTGTGGTTGATGTGGATATTGGATGGTGGTTGAGGAAATTTGATGTGAACTTAGGTTGAATTTTAAAGTTGGATGAGGTGAGTATTAAATGGTTTAGATAATTGACTGGTTGATTTTTGAGAAATGAGTGGTAGGAGCCTTTGTGTTATTTTGGTATGGTTCGGTATGTTAGTAGTTTGGTTTTGAATTGAGAGATTTAGTGAATTTGAATTTTTAAGGTTTTTGGTAAAAATGAGTTTTGGGCTAACTTTGACAGATCATATGTTGAGCTACGATTTTTGAAATTGAATGATTTTTGTATCAAAATAAAGATAATTCAAAGAGCTTTAAAACGGTATCAATTTTGTAGAGAAAGATATGATCGTTGAAAGTTGGTGTTCGAAATTTGAATTTTGTGAATGCTACAGAATTTGTGATTTTTGGTTTTTGTGCGCATGCACAGCCTTGTGCGCACGTACACCCTGTGTATTTTTAAAGCTGTGTGCACGTACAGTCTTGTGCATATGGACACACGGGGATATGGCTGCTGTTAGGAGCGTGATGAGAGAACTTTTGCGTGGTCTAGAAATTTGCGGATAAATCCTCGTTGCAAGTATAGTTTCTAAACCTTCAAAAGTCCTTTCATACAAACATTTTGGTTGTCACAAGTAACAAACCCCTTAAAAATTGTTAACCGAGTATTCAAACCTCGGGTCATCTTCTCAAGGAACTGCGAGGAAGTATTTTCTTATTATTGGTTATGGAGGTTGTAATCGGGGTTTAGAAGGTGAGAAGCAAGTGATTTAAATGACAAATAATTTAAATGGCAATTAAAATAAATAAATACTGTAAAGCAAACTTCTGGCAAGGTAAGAGAAATTGGAAGTCCAACTTAGTTATCTCTCTCAACAATAATGAAAGTTGAATCTAAATTCCACTTAGTTAACCTTTACTAAAGCAAAGGAAAGTCAAGGGACTAATTAGTTTGACCTTCGAATCCTAGTTAATTCCTAAGAAAAAGTTGGGATTATTGAAGTTCAGTTCAATTAGCAAGATAACGATTATCAATTATGCTGAGTTTAATAATGTTGAGTTACTGATTTCTTAACCAAGACCAAAAAGGAAAAAAGTAAAATTGTTGGAATAAAAATATCCTTAGATGGAAAGCAATGGTAACACAAATTAAGGAGAAAGCAATCAATAACTGAATTACCTCAAATATCATTCATTCAAATCATAACATGGAAAGGGTTCATAAGTCAAGTTGGCAACATTTATAGATATGAATAAAAGCATTAAAGTAAAAGTAGCATAGAAATATAAATTAAAGTAAATGCTAAACCTGGATCGAGAGTTACTCTTACAAACTAAGAGAAATCCTAAATCCTAATCCTAATCCTAAGAGAGAGAGAGAGGAGAGAACCTCTCTCAAACTAAATCTAAATCATGGAAAGTAGTAAAAATGCAAGCTCTCTCTTGAATGGATGCATTCCCCCACTTTATAGCCTCTAGTCTGTGTGTTCTGTACTTGGATCTGGGCCAAAAGGACTTCAAAAATCGCTGGGAGCGTATTCTGTAAATTCTCATACGTGGCCTCTGTCACGCGTCCACGTGGGTCACGCGGTCGCGTCATTCGGAGCATTTCCTTGCCACGCGGTCGCGTCAGTCATGCAGCCGCGTCGCTGCTTCTTCGCTCCTGGCACGTGATCGCGTCGTCCATGCGATCGCGTGGATACCAGTTTCTTCAAAACTCTGTTTCGCACTTTTTCTTCCATTTTTGTACGTTTTCTTTTCCATCCTTTAAGCCATTCTGCCTTAGAAAATCTGAAACTACTCAACACACTAATCACGGCATCGAATGGAAGTAAAGGTAATTAAAATAATTGATTTTAAAGCTTAGGAAACATGTTTTTCACATACATCACATAATAAGGAAGGGAAAGTAAAACCATGCAATTAATATGAAAAAGTGGGTAAAGAATTGAATAAATCACTCAAACTAAGCACAAAATAACTCATGAAATATGGGTTTATCAGAGCGCTAGCATGCTATATGCGCACATACAACCAATGAAGTTTTGCAAGCTGTGCGCACGCACATGTTGGAAGGTGCCCTCTGTTGAGGGCGTTCGCACGCATTGTGCGAATGAGAAGAGTTGAAAATTTTTTCTCCTATGTGTACGCACACTTCATGAAAATTCCTATGGGCGTGAATACGTACAACCTTATGCATACGCACACTGCCCTGTTTTTTCAACGAAAATCTTGTTTTTAACTGTTTTACCTTCCCGGCAAGCTTGCAAACTTCCGTAGCACTTACTTAAAACCTTTTTACCAGTTTTAGGCTTTGAATCAAGGGAGAAAATAAATGAATAACAAGGGGCATTCTGGTTATGTGTCTATAAGACAGAGACTTAGGTTTCTGAAGTTGTGGGTGAACTAGCAAAGTGTTTTATTGGTAATGGCTTGAGAACTTGTGAATGAATGGTAAGTTGTGGAAATGAAAACTGATGATGGTTATTATGAGCTTGATGGATATTGAAGGAGAGTGTGCCAGGCACTATATCCTTGGAATGTTGGGAATTAATAATTGAAAGTGGATTGAGATGAGAAATGGTGATGACTGCTAATGATTTGAGGTTGATGGACTTGTTGGATGTGGAAAGTGTGACAAGCACTAAATCCTTGGAATGATAGTGTGCCAGACACTATATCCTTAGAATGATTTATGATGAAATAGATGTTGTTGTTGTTCTCCTTTTCTGCCGCAAGAGTGTGCCAGGCACTATATCCTCGGAATGAGCATGCAAGTGTGCCAGGCACTATATCCTCGGAACGATAGTGTGCCAGTCACTATATCCTCATAACAAAAGTGTGCCAGGCATTATATCATCGGACGTGGCAGAAAGACGACATCCGAAAGGATGTGTCGGCTGGCATTTATAGACCGACAAGTGATATCACGAGCCTATAAGACAGTCATTCATCATGTGCATCTTCTATGTGTTTTGTTTGCTTTTCCTAATTGCATCTCTTGCCTAAATGAATAATATGCTTATTTGCTAGTTGTTTTACTTGCTGTACATGTATATTACTTGTGTTTTACTTACTTGTATTATCTGTGATTGTCTGGTGTTGAGGAGGTTAGGTAGGTGGTGGTGATGGAATCGCACGGAGGTTAGGTTGGCGAAGGCTGTGGGATACAGTGGTGTGATTAGTATTAGTTAGAATCCTCCTAAGTTTAGATAACCCTGTTTATGGTTTAAGTTTTTTATTTATTTTATTCTAAGCTTGAATATTTGTATTCGATGAGAAGTTCTAGGATTGCCTTGGCATCCCGGAGCCTTACATCTTACATTTTGGGTATTGTTACCATACTAAGAACCTCCGGTTCTCATACCATATGTTGTTGTTGATTTTCAGATGCAGATCGTAATTCACCTCGGTGAAATTGCGGACATGATGACTGAGCGAAGTATGATTTCTTCCTGGTTTATTTCTGTTTTATTCTGTTGTAGTAGTTTCTCTCACCCTTTCTGTTTTAGACTTTATGGCTTTAGAGGCTTACTTGAGAGATAAGTTGTATAAACTGTTTTAACTGCAAAACTTTGTATTTTTTTTGTTTGTAACTAGTCGGTCTAAACTCCGCGGGCTACCACTAGAGTTATTTTGTTTATCATACTTTTGTATATCCATCTTGACTATTATTATATTAATTCTCATGTTGTATTTTGTGCCTTTACGCTTTTAGTTATCGTATGTGGACGCCTCGCGCTTGTAAATCCGCTTTATGCAATTTTGAAATTTATTCCTTCATCGGGCTCTTAATATTATTATCTCCTTCTATATTTATTGATGTATGAGCTTTAGAACTGTCGTGAAGTTTTGTTATCATTCGCTTTACGGCTAGAGGTAGGGTTTAGGATAACGGGGTGTTATATTTAGTTGTATCAGAGCGGTTCGTCCTCGTGAGCCTGAGGGATGGACCGATTGTGCTTCGTTGCACACTCTGGGTTGTTTTTCTTTCATGTTATTTAGGTTATCTGCTTGATATGCATAGCATGCTTGCTTGTGAGTGCCTTTAGGGGTAATTGAAGAACAGAGCTCGGCATATTGAGACTGATCACCTCGATATCGATTGTTTAGTGTGGGAAGACAACCCGAATGGCAACTCACGGACGAGGTCGATCACGTTCACGGAGAGATAGTGAGGATGACTAGCCTAGTCAATCTGTTTCGAGGTCAACATGTTCAAGAGGACCAGTTCGTGGAGTTTGTGGTATATCGGTTGATGGGTGCGGCTTAGCACTAGTGGCAACGGAAGTAACATGGATGCTTTTGTGGTTTTTAACTATGATTTTCAGTTTCTAATTGGTATGGTCTTGAATCATGTTGAAAAAGTTTTTGAGGTTTAAAATGATTTTCAAATTTGGTTTGGAGCATTGGTTTAAATAATTTGGTTTTGAAACTAGGTCAGAACTCTTTGGTTAAATGATATGATTTAAAAGGGAAAGTTAGTTCTATGATTTTTTTAACTTGTGAATTTGGTTCGTAATTTAACTTATCAAAAGGGATTCAAATTGAAAGTTTCTGATTTAAGGATTTTAATGAATTTAGAAAAATCATGCTTTAAAGTGATTGATTTACAAATAAATAAATTTTGACTCTTTTGAGAAATTTTTAACAATGAACTTATTTAGATTGAATATGTTTTAAAGGTTTTGAAAACTATTACAAAATCAGTATTTGGTTTAAAGGAAAAATTTCAGATTCTTAACAACGGTAATCAGAGTGACGCAGCGGAAGACGAGAGGGAACATCGACATGGTAAGATGAAGGGGGATATATCATGTGGTTCGAATTTTCAAGGGCGAAAATTTTATTAGAAGGGGAGAATATAAGAACCGGCTTAACCACTTTAATAAAATATTAATTTTTAAGTGCCCGGAGTAGATTCAAAATTTAAAAGTTTTAATTTGAAAATATAAAGATGAAATTTGATTTCAATAAATTTTTCTGAGTTGGAAAATGTATCTTTTGCGAAAGGTTTTTGTAAAAAAGTGTACCGATGCTTAAGCTGATACTACCGACTGTTGTCTGTCAAGTACTGCGTATTTTGGAAAATAATATTTTGAAAAAATTGATTTATTATTTCGAAAGGAAAAAATAATTTAGAATAAAAAATCGGGCTTTAATCTTAAAGGTTTTGGCCCAAAGTGGGCCAAACGGGCTAAAAATGCTAACGAGTTGGACCGGGCCCAATGCCCAACATATATATGCTCTATTAATGAGCATTCAGCTCATTCTTGCCCTATCATGATGAGAGGGGCGCTGAAAGAGAGAAGAGAGGAAGAAGAGAGTGCACTATTCACCTCCTTCTTCTTTTGGCTATAACTTGAGCTACGGAGCTCCGACTGACGAGCTGTTTGCGGCCACGCGAAGCTCTCAACGAGCTCTTCGTTTTTATCTAGGTTTTTCTGGTAAGATTTTGAAAATCAAGCTCCAGTTTCCAGTCCCAGGTTTCTGCATTTTTTTGGTTAGAGTTTTTGAGTATATTTTGTGATTTTGCTTGTTTAGGTGATCTGTAGTAGCGGGTAATTGTCAGGCTTTGCCCTAATCACCATTGGATAAGGTAAGGAACCTCTATATCCTTACAGTTTGATGTAGTGTGAGCTTTAGTTGATAATGCATGGCTATGTTGTATGTATGAATGTTGTTTTTGGAGTTGGTGGTGGCTTTTAGTTTGGCTTTGGTGGTTTGGAGCTTGGTGGAAGCTTGTTGGAATCAAGTTTGGTGTTTAAGCATATTGGGAATCAGCCAAGGTATGGTTTCGGTTTCTTTTATGTAATATGTAATGTTTCGTGAACCTTAGGCTAGTTAACCTTAAGATAGGATTGGACGTTTGGGTGTATGTTTAATTGTATGTGATTTTGATGTTTGAAGATAAGTTGTATAGTGGTGATGATGAAATAGAGTTTTGGGATGTGAAATAAATGAATTTTGATGTTGATTGTTGGTATTTAATGACTTTGAAGGTTGATGATGAATGTTGTGATTTATTATTGTTGATGAAGGTTTGTTGATATGGTTGATGATTAATGATGAATATTGATGTTGTTGGTAATTGAAGGTGAGTGTTGAGATTTTGATAAATGATGTGGATTATGAATTTTGGATGATGATAAATTGATGCTTGATGTTGATAAGTATTGTTGGTGATTTGTTATATTGATGAATATTGAGGATTATGAGAATTCATGGTAATAAGTTAATGTCAAATATTTGTGATGGTTTGAATTGAAGGATATTAATGATTATGATGTGTGATGATATATGTTGATGATGATTTTGGATTTTGGATCTTGTGGTTGATGTGGATATTAGATGGTGGTTGAGGAAATTTGATGTGAACTTAGGTTGAATTTTAAAGTTGGATGAGGTGAGTATTAAATGGTTTAGATGATTGAATGGTTGATTTTTGAGAAATGAATGGTAGGAACCTTTGTGTTGTTTTGGTATGGTTTGGAATTTGAGTAGTTTGGTTTGGAATTGAGAGATTTAGTGAATTTGAGTTTTTAATGTTTTTGGTAAAAATGAGTTTTGAGCTAACTTTAACGGATCATATCTTGAGCTACGATTTTTGAAATTGAATGATTTTTATATCAAAACAAAGATAATTCAAAGAGCTTTAAAACGATATCAATTTTGTAGAAATATGAATTTTGTAGAGAAAGATATGATCGTTGAAAGTTGGTGTTCGAAATTTGAATTTTGTGAATGCTACAGAATTTGTGATTTTTGGTTTTTGTGCGCACGCACAGCCTTGTGCGCACGTACACCCTGTGTATTTTTAAAGCTGTGTGCACGCACACTCTTGTGCGTAGGCACACACAGGGATATGGCTGCTGTTAGGAGTGCTAGCATACTCTGTGCGCGCATACAACCAATGAAGTTTTGCAAGCTGTGCGCACGCACACGTTGGAAGGTGCCCTCTGTTGAGGGCGTTCGCACACATTGTGCGAATAAGCAGAGTTTGAAATTTTTACTCCTATGCGTATGCACACTTCTTGAAAATTCCTATGGGCGTGAATACGCACAACCTTATTCATACGCACACTGCCCTGTTTTTCAACGAAAATCTTGTTTTTAACTGTTTTACCTTCCCGGCAAGCTTGCAAACTTCCATAGCACTTACTTAAAACCTTTTTTTACCAGTTTTAGGCTTTGAATCAAGGGAGAAAATAAGTGAATAACAAGGGGCATTTTGGTTATGTGTTTACAAGACGGAGACTTAGGTTTCTGAAGTTGTGGGTGAACTAGCAAAGTGTTTTATTGGTAATAGCTTGAGAACTTGTGAATGAATGGTAAGTTGTGGAATTGAGAACTGATGATGGTTATTATGAGCTTGATAGATATTGAAGGAGAGTGTGCTCGGAACTATATCCTTGGTATGTTGGGAATTGATAATTGAAAGTGGATTGAGATGAGAAATTGTGATGACTGCTAATGATTTGAGGTTGATGGACATGTTGGATGTGGAAAGTGTGACAGGCACTAAATTCTTGGAATGATAGTGTGACAGGCACTATATCCTTGGAATGATTTATGATGAAATAGATATTGTTGTTGTTTTCCTTCTCTACCGCAAGAGTGTGCCAGGCACTATATCCTCGGAATGAGAATGCATGTGTGCCAGGCGCTATATCCTCGGAACGATAGTGTGCCAATCACTATATCCTCAGAACAAAAGTGTGCCAGGCGTTATATCCTCGGACGTGGCAGAAAGGCGACATCCGAAAGGATGTGTCGGCTGGCATTTATAGACCGACAAGTGATATCACGAGTCAATAGGACAGTCATTCATCATGTGCATCTTCTATGTGTTTTGTTTGCTTTTCCTAATTGCATCTCTTGCCTAAATGAATAATATGCTCATTTTCTAGTTTTTTTACTTGCTGTACATGTATATTACTTGTGTCTTACTTGCTTGTATTATCTGTGATTGTCTGGTGCTGAGGAGGTTAGGTAGGGGGTGGTGATGGGATCGCACGGAGGTTAGGTTGGTGAAGGCTGTGGGATATAGTGGTGTGATTTTTTTTGGTGACTATATATTAGTTAGAGTCCCCCTAAGTTTAGATAACCCTGTTTATGGTTTAAGTTCTTTATTTATTTTATTCTAAGCTTGAATATCTGTATTCGATGTGAAGTTATAGGATTGCCTTCGGCGTCCCGGAGCCTTACATCTTACATTCTGGGCACTGTTACCATACTAAGAACCTCCGTTTCTCATACCATATGTTGTTGTTGATTTTCAGATGCAGATCGTAATTCAGCTCGGTGAAATTGCAGACCTGATGACAGAGTAAAATATGATTTCTTCCTTGTTTATTTCTGTTTTATTCTGTTGTAGTAGTCTCTCTCACCCTTTCTGTTTTAGACTTTATGGCCTTAGAGGCTTACTTGAGAGATAAGTTGTATAAGCTGTTTTAACTGCAAAACTCTGTATTTTTTTTGTTTGTAACTA
Source organism: Arachis hypogaea (assembly GCF_003086295.3). Lineage (NCBI taxonomy): Eukaryota > Viridiplantae > Streptophyta > Magnoliopsida > Fabales > Fabaceae > Arachis > Arachis hypogaea. The sequence continues at coordinate 56,471,372 of NC_092046.1, forward strand.
GTCGGTCTAAACTCCGTGGGCTACCACTAGAGTTCTTTTGTTTATCATACTTTTGTATATCCATCTTGACTATTATTATATTAATTCTCATGTTGTATCATGTGCCTTTACGCTTTTAGTTATCGTATGTGGACGCCTCGCGCTTGTAAATCCGCTTTATGCGATTTTGAACTTTATTCCTTCATCGGACTCTTAGTATTATTATCTCCTTCTATATTTATTGATGTATGAGCTTTAGAACTGTCGTGACGTCTTGTTATCATTCACTTTATGACTAAAGGTAAGGTTTAGGGCAACGGGGTGTTACACGCTGCAAGTATAGTTTCAAACCAACAATTGACCCAAATCAAAGTTTAATTTATTTTTCACAAATGCAAACTAATAAAAATATCGAGAGTATTAGATCTCAGATTGTCTCTCAAAGAAACTGCATTTAGGTGTACATATTATCGGTTATGAGTATAAGGGTGGTTTGTAGATAAACAGGCAGTAAATTATATAACAAAAAAGTAAAGCCAAAAACTGAAGAAATATAAAGGATAAAAGACACTCCTGGAAAAGATTGAGAATCAAAACTTCCTAATCATGTCATTGACCACAAACATGACAATTGCCTAGATTTAATCCCATTTTGTCATCTCCAACATTGGGAGAAAATGAAATAGGCTTAGTCAGTCTTAATCCATAGGTCTTACTCGTCAATGAAAACAAGAACAACTAACAACCCTAAATTACCAATCAATATTGGACATCAATGGCTCTTGTGTCACTAACCCTGATATGACAATTATAAAAGCAAACCCAATTAGTTAACCTCGAATGATGAGATAAGTCAACTAGATTTAATCAATCTCAATCCATAGGTCTTACTTGTTAATGGAAACGAGACTAATTAAAATCTCCAAATTGTCCATTAGTTCGGATATTAGTGACTTAAGATCACCTCAAGTACTCAATTCCAAGCCAAGAGTGCAAAAATCTACCCTAAAACTAAGAGAAGTATTTTCACAAACACTCTTGGAAGGCATAAAAGTAAAGCATGGTAGAATTGCAATTGTAACGACCCATATTTTTGAAAATATAAATATAAATAAGTTATTATTTTATAAATTGGAGTTCCTTATTTTTAGATATTATTTTATTATAATTAATTAAATTAATTTTATAACTATTTGAATTCAATCAAATTAATATTCTTGTATTTATTTTTGTTATGATGAAATATTTTACATAATTAAAACTACAATTCTAGTAATTTATAAGTAATGAAAGTTATATGTATATTATAATTTAAGTAATTGATATTTTTAATTTAAAAATAGAGTTTAGTTAATAATATTATTATCGAGCTCAATATCCGCCGATATGAATAAATATCGGTACTTTTCAGTGAACTTAGCTTTGCTAATGCTTCATCGTATATCTTTTATCGTTATGTTGCTAATATCATTTATATTAGTAACTCATATATATTTAACCCTATATATATATTATTACTTGTGTTTTAATATATTCAATTTTCCTAAATATCCATTTGAGATATTTATAACTTGAACCACTAACTCACCAGCTTCAGAACTTGACACCTAGCCTATGATCACTAACAATGATAATCATAATCCTTGCTTCCATTTTTTTCCCTTGGCTAAATTCCATAAGGAAAGAATGCCAAATGTGGCTTAGCTTGTATGCACGCACACGCGCACGCGCATGCACACGCATATATATGACACATATTAACATGACACATATTCTTAATAAAATTAATCACCATCATTATCTTTGCTTCATTTAGTTTCTTTCATCACCGAACCAAAATCAAGGAAATAAAGGAAAGGGAAGTGACCGAGCAAGGGAGAGAAATCGTGATTCCCTTTAATCTTCCGACATTGATTTCTTGTATGCGATCCATAACTCCAATAAAAAATCTAATCCGATTAAAGTGTTTGAATCTTCCTCCTCTACATGTTGGTATCACTTTTGTTCGGTAGAAGTTGACGGGGACATAGCTCCCTTTCTCCTTAAAGTTTGGCTTTCTGGTGTTACTGGTGGAGGAATCGATTTCTGACGTTTTCTTCTTCGGTAGCTCGGTCAAAAAGTTTCTCCAGAACTTTGAGTATTTTAATTTCAAACGGAGGTAGGGTTTCGGTAAATTCTCACCGATTAAATTCGTTTTGGATAAGTAAATGGTTGTTGTGATTGATTACTGATGGAGTTTGGTTGACTTTATATTGGATTTTGTTGATATATTGTTATATGTGAATAAGCTTGTGATTTGGTCATGTTTCTGCTAGCCAAACCATGATAATGAGGTTGATTTGGGACTATCATTGTGTTAGTTTTTGAATAAAATGGGTGAGGTTTAATGGCCGAGGGATTAAATTAAAAGCTGTGAAAAATCAGCAACCGAAAAGCTCGAGAAATGGATTTAAAATTAAGTATATATTTTGAATGATCACAAGAAAAGATTTTGATTTTGAAAGAGTGTTTGTCACCAACACATATATTATTTTGAATATGAAAATGTTATTTGATAATGGGGTTAAAAGATAGTAATTATATAAGTTTTGGGGGTATTTTGAGTAAAAAGTAAAAGTTTCGGAGTAATATGAATATTTTATAAGAAACCATGGTTATTTCTAGAAATATAAAATTAAATTAGTAATTTTACTAAATATGAAATTAAAATTAGTATAAAATATTGGGTTAAAAAGTAAAATATTTAAAAGCTTGAAGTTGGAATATAATTCCTAAAAGTTTAAAGAATAGAATGTCAATAAGTAGGTTTTGATATAAAAATAATAATGTTAATACTCTTTTATTATTAATACTAGCATTACTTATATCAATATAATATATTATTATTTTATTTAAAATATATTATTTTATTTATGATACACTAAATTACTAAAAGTGTAAGCAGAAAACTGTCCTAAAAGCTTTAGAAAGACAAATCTAAATTAAGAATCTTTGATTCTCTTTCCATTAGACACTTAGGGAAAGGCAATAGAATAATACGAAGATAATTTATATTGTGGAATGATAAAAAAGAAAGAACGAAAAAAAGGAGATAAGCAGAGATATTGCTTGGCACTGAGAACGAGCTGAGATGATTGTTTACCTGCTAAAAACGAGCAGAGATATGGTGGTGAGTCTACCGAAATTTACTTTCCAGAGATACATCGGCCAATCCAAGGGATGGTTGTACCTGTAAGACAGAGGTTGCTCACAGAGGTTATCAATATATCCAACGGCTAGAAAGAGCCTCACCTGTAAGATCGAGGTTGCTTATAGAGGTTATGTTTGCATACATCGGCTCAAGAGAGTCACACCTGTAAGACAAAGGTTGCTGAGTTAAATCGGAATATAATTCAATAAAAACAGAGAATAAAAGAATAAAAAGAATAAAAAAACTAAAGAACCTCTGCCACATAAGAGCAGAGAACATAAGAGAAAGGAATATATTAATTAAAGGAATCTCCGCCACAGGAGAGCAGAGAACAAGGATTAAAAGAATTTATCAAATCTTTGTCACAGGAGAGCAAAGCACATAAAAGAAAAGAATGTATTAACTGAAAGGATCTCTGCCATAGCAGAGCAAATGGCAAAGATAAAGAAAAAGTTTTAAAAGACTGTCTGCCACAAGAGAGTAGATGCGACCTTGTTTGGGCCTTAGTGCCAAATGTATAGTGGGGACGCCCACACACTGAGAACTATTTTTCAGATGTAAGCATATTGAAATACATTTAAAAGTCACACTGTATGCGTCTTGGCCATAAGACTTATATGTACACTGTATACATCTGGAAAGCCATATCTGGGACTTGTGCCTGGGTAATGTCGGGAGCGGGTAGGCAACCGACACATGAGCTCATGGCCTACGTAGGAATAGACATGCATCATGCTTGTTTGCGCATATCTCTCTGGTATGTAACTCTATGATTGTGTGTGTGTGCTGCATGACTGATTGACTTATGTGTTCTTTTATTATTTATGCATGTATGTGTTCTGCTGTTAGTTGCGTTTGGCTAATAATAGCAAAATGAACTTAACTTCTAACCCAGACCCTTCTAAGAACTCCCCAGTTCTTACCCCCTATTTCCACGCCTTTCAGCTACAGTTGCGAAGGTTTAGTACAACTACAGGAGCATAGAAGATTATGTTTACGAGTTGAGTTGTTAGATTTTATTTTTCCCTCGTCTTTCATTATTTTGGATTTTAGAGGGGTAGGACTTGTACTTGAGGATCTTTGAATAATTCTATGTATATAATGCTACGTGGATATATATATATATATATATATATATATATATATATATATATATATATATATATATATATTTGTGATTAAATGGTTTAACGTACAAACTCTCCGTTTTCTTGGCTAAAATTTCGGTTCGTATTCATGAAGCATCAATATTAAATAAAGATAGTATAAAATAAAAAGGTTTAAAGGTAAGTAATACATGGGCTTTTAGTACGATCATGAGGTGCTAAAAGTTAGGGTGTTACAGCAATAGTAATAAATTTCGATGCTACCAAATGCAAGATGACAATAACAACAATTAAAAGAAGCAACAATAATCACGAAAACATAAATTGCATTAAAGAGAATCAAAATTGACAAGAGAGTTCATGAACGTAAGAGCATAAAATAGAAGAAATTAACAAGTAAAACTAAGAGAACAAATATGCAATAATAAGAAATTATGAAGAAAACCAAATTAAAACAATAATTGAAACTCAAATCTATGGAGAGGACTAAATCTAAGATCCTAATTCTAGAGAGAAGAGAAAGCTTTCCTATCTAGAAATCTAACCTAAAACATGACAAAAACCTATCCTAATTGCTCTCTCCTTTTCATCCTTCTTGAATTTGGCTTCAAATACTTCAGAAATGAGTTAGATTGAGCTTGGAAAGGCCTGAAATTGTGACCGACGTGTTCACTTAAGTGAAATCACGTGTTGGAAGTCGTGCGTACGCATGAGGCATGCATACGCATGGTTGCGCGAATTCCCTAAAATGTGCGTACGCATGGCCATAAAATGCTCTAAACTTTATTTCTTCATGAATTGTCCACTTTTGCATGCTTTTTCCCCACTTCCTCAATCCATCCTTGCTTTCTAAGTCTGAAATCACTCAAAAAACACATCAAGGCATCGAATGGGATTAAAGTGAATCAAAGTTAGCAATTTAAGGGCCTAAAAAGCATATTTTTACTCTTAAGCACAATTTAGGAGAAATTCACAAAACCATGCTATTTCAATGAATAAATGTGGGATAAGATGATAATATCCACTCGATTCAATACAAAATAAACCATTAAATTGTGGTTTATCATATTTCTGCTGGCATTTATTTGAAAGTGGGTGTTATTGCTCATCTAATTCTTTCAAGTAGGAAATTTTGTGTTTTATTCCTATCATTTGGTATTAGAGCTCAACTTTGGGCATTTGGTTATAACTTGCTTGAAAGATGGAGGTAAAATAATTCTACTAGGATGATAAGTTTGAATGGAACTAATTACCATCTATGGAAGGACAAAATGAAAGATTTGTTGTTTGTCAAAAATCTACATTTACTCATGTTTGCTACATAGAAACCAGAGTCTAAAATAGATGAAGAATAGGAGTTTGAATATCAACAAGTTTGTGGCTTTATTAGGCAATGGGTGGATGATAATTTTTACAATCATATTGCTAAAGAGACTCATGCTAGGATTTTGTGGAATCAAATTAAATCCTTATATGCTTCCAAGTCTGATAGTAATAAATTGTACTTATTGAATATGTTGATAAATTTGAGATACAAGGAGGGGTCATAAGTATCAAACTACTTGCATAAATTTCAAGGAGTTCTTGATTAGTTGTCAAGCATGGGAATCAAGTTTAAAGATGAGGTTCAAAGATTGTAGTTGCTAAATACTCTTCCATATTCTTAGGAGACATTTCATATATTTCTTACTAATTCTTCTCTGAATGGTAAAGTGACCATACAACTTGTTAAAGGTGGAATTTTAAATGAACAGAAGAGAAGAAAGACGTAGAGTTCTTCATCATAGTCTAAAATGTTAGTCATTAAAATTAGGAGGAAAAATCAGAGTAGAGATCAAAAGGGTAGAGGTAAAAGTAGGAGTACATCCAAGTCAATATACAAAAATGTTGAGTGTCATTACTGTCATAAAATGGGTGACGTCCAAAAATATTTCTTTCTTTGGAAAAAGAAAAGGAAGTTGATGGTAATGATCGTGTATCTGCTATTTCAGATGATCTTCTTATTGTTGACATTGTTGATTATGAATGCAAGATCAATCTTGTTTCTGATGATGAGTTCAATTGGGTAATTGATAGTGGTGCCTTAATACATGTGACACTGAAGAAGGAGTTCTTGACTTCTTATACTCCAGAAAATTTTGGACTACTTAAGATGGATAATGATGGCTTTGCAAAGGTGATTAGTATAAGAGAGGTTTGTCTTGAGACTAATATGGTAATGAAGGTGCTACTCAAAGATGTTAAACACACTCCAGATGTTCGATTGAATTTGGTTTCAGTTAAAAGGCTAATGAAGACTTTGTAAATATTTCAGCTTTGGACAATGAAAGCTTACTAAAGGAAACTTGGTGGTGGCTCGAGAGAAATGTACTTTGTAACGACCCAAGTTTTAGTATGTCTAGATCATACCGAAAACTGAAAGGTACTAACTTGTCTTCCTAATTATTATCTATTATTTATTATATGAGCCTGATTCGTTGTTAAAAGCATAGTTACTTTGCAGGGTACTTTTCTTTTGAAAATGTTTTGGATTAATACGGGAATCTTTCACAATCAATTTGTAAGTAATAGCAGGTAACACAGTTATAAACAACCACACTTATAAACTTCTCACACAATTAACAATATTTAATTATCCAGCCTTTATTGGAGTATAGATCTTAGTTAGAACACCCCTAGATATAGCTAGATAATAACTATATACATATATATACATACAACATCCCAGGCCCAGACCTGTTTAAGAAGTCTCTAAGCTGGCGCCCAGGCTAGCTTAGACTCTATACTCACCTAATCCATCTAAACTACAAAGCGAGGGAAAGTATGTTCTAGGTCTTCAAAACTCAAGACAGGTCAAATGTCACCAAAAGGTGGAACATCTTCCACTACTCCTCTGCACAATCATACGTCGTCTTAGAGCATCTCACTGGTACTTTATTGAGTGGCCACATAACAGCAACATCGTACGGAGGACCCAGGCTAAAGTTCGCAAATAAACGAGGGGTAGATGTTGACTGGTCTCAATGGTATATACATATAACCTAATAACGGAGTTCACCCTAGACTCAAAAGACTACCTAGAGCAGAATCCTCTTTACGGAATGATCATCAGCAGACTACGGAAGGGAACTCCTACTTCCATCTAAGGAGGGAGAGAAGGGGTAAGAACTGGAAGTTCTTAGTAGAGTCGGGCTAATTAGTCATGTTAATTGGCTCCATCGTGCTTTTCAGACAACAATATACTTTACATAAGATAGAGGAAAGCAAAGAAACAGATAAATAGAGAAGTAGAGAAAACAAAATCAGAGTTCAAACAGAGAAATACAAGAATAAAGCACAACACAGAGAATATGCAACAAATAATAAAAACAATAATGATGCATGTCTAGTCCTAGTGCAGGTAATGAGCTCATCTGTCGGTTTCAACCTGCTCTCGATGCAACCCAGCATTGTTAGTCGGATATGGCTTTATCTCTGTAGGTGGACTTCGGCCTACAGAAATGGCACCCGTGTAAGTGAAATTTGGCTTATAGGAATAGGCTAAACATAACACAACAACTCTCTGTAGGTGAACTTTGGCCTACAGAAATGGCACCCCTGTAAGTGAACTTCATCTTACAGGAATCGCAACTCTCTGTAGGTGACCTTTGGCCTATAGTAATAGTGCATCTGTAAGGGAAACTTTGGCTTACAGGAATAACAACTCTCTATAGGTAAAATTCGGCCTACAGGAACAACACCCTGAGATAAACAATTGATATTCACTGTAGGTGAACTTTGGCCTATAAGAATAACAACTCTCTATAGGTGAACTTTGACCTACAAGACCTCTAAAGCTAATGGAAAAGCAGCAGATAAACATACAATGGAATATCATGCTACAAGGCTTAACTCTTTATTTTCATCCTCTTTTCCTCTATTCTCTTTGTCTTTTGATTCTACACTTGTTATCTTCTTAACATTTGTACATATACAGCTTATGTCAATTTCGATATGAATAGTCAGCCTGCGCTAAGCATAGGTTTATTAAGTCTATGCTGAAGCAGTATGACATTTTATATAATACCTAACCCTAGGCGCAATTCCAATACGAACTATGTTGCTCCTAGATCGTTTCACTAGTAACCATTTATCTCTGTCATTAAAGATTTACTGACTTTTTCTGCGATTTCTATCTTTTATTCAACTTTTTATCTTTCTTTTATCATTACCTCACTAATATGTTATTACCATTCCCTAAGTACTTTATGAAGGTAATTAAGGGAATCTAAGCTTAAAGTTGTCTACCTAAGACTTTTACGAAAAATTGCCTTTTCGCCATTATTTTATTTTTTAATAAAATAGTGTTAACTATTAAATAATATTATTTAATATTTTACTATTATGTATTATTTTATTATTGATTTTTGAAATTTATCCTTTCTTACCTTAAAAATTATATAAATTTATTTTTTACCTCCCGTAACTTTTAATAGTTTTACTTTAACCCCTTAAACTTTTAATATTTACGATTTTACCCCATAAACACCAAAATAATTACAACCTTGCCCTTTTTAAGATCTAAATGGTATTCTTTATTGTTCTTCATCAAACTCAAAGTGTTCTTTATATTCTTCGTAAATTTTTCAGATTCTTTCTTTGTTCTTACTCGTTTTTCAATCTTTTCGATAACCGATTTTTATCAAAACTCATAATAAATTTGCAGCTACTAAAACCTTTTAATTTCCACTTGATTACAACACAATTTCAACCCCAATTTGAGGGTTAGAGTTCGAAATTCCAGCAGCCCTCAAGAACAAAATTCATAGCTTGAATATCATCAAATTTCATCAAATTTTCACCAAAACTTCAACAAGATTTATTCATATAAACAATCAATTTCAAGCATAACTAACCATATCATGATCACACAATTCAAACAAAATTAATCAAGATTAATCTTACCAAACCCCACCTTGATTTGCTGCTCCTAATTCGGTTGCTTCCTAAGGTGTTCTTTAAGCACTTTTCCTCCTAAACACATCAAGAAAACTCATGTTTAAGCACTTTTCTTTCTCTCTTATTTTTGGCCATTCAAGCTGAAAATGAGCAGCTTGGCGTGTCTTGAGGATGAAGGAAAAACATGCTTGATGATGATTGGCTAGTTAAGGAGGTGGTTAAAAAATATCCCAGGTGTATAATTACTAAAATTTGATGTATTAGAGCACACACTTAACAACAAATCTAGAGATTCTTTTATGAGCTACTAGCATAAATGACACTAGTAACATGTTTAATATGAGAATAGAACATATATGATGAGGCATTAGAACCGCTAAAGTCATCAGAGAGTGCTGGTGTTAATTTGCTCCAATAGACTGTGAACCCAGTTAAACCGATCTCCTATTTTTCACTAAAACATATCAAATAATATTATAATATTATTCAAGAATCTCTAATATTAATATAATAATAATAATAATATAATATTACTATTTCTCTTCTCGAATGAATCGAGTCTGGCTCGTCAAACATGTGCGCGAAATTTAGAACTCCGCACAACTTTACCAGCAAGTGCACCGGGTCGTCCAAGTAATACCTCAGGTGTGTGAGGATTGATCGCACGAGGATTGTTGGATTGAGCAAGCAGTGGTTATCCTGCAGATCTTTGTCACGCAAATACAAAATTGATTGGTTGTTGTTGAATGCGCATAAAGTAAATAAGAAAGCAATAAGGGAATAACGGAGAAACAATAGTGAGAAATTAGTTAAGGCTTTGGAGATGCCTTATCTTTCTGGATTAACTTTTCTTACTGTCTATTCCAATAATGAATGATTCATTCCATAGCAAACTATAAGTGATTAACGCCATGCCAATGGTCATTAATCTCCTCTGATCCACATCAAATGCCACACCAATGGTTATTTAATCTGAACGAGGGTGAAGCTCTAGCAATTCAATCTCTAGTGATCCTACTCAAAATGTCACAGATAAGGTCAGATCTTTCGGATCGGAGAATGAAGCTTTATGATTCTAGTTTATACCACAAAGGCCCTAATCACACCCAGATTCTGGCTGAACAGATGTTCCCATGTCCCCAATGGGATTGCGGATTAGCCGTCTAGGAGGTGTATTCTCAAGCTTGTAGTTCAATACTATCCCGCCAAGGACTCACAAGAACTCATGTAGAACAAGGGGTCATATGCCAGTTCTACCCCAGATTGATAAAGATTGAAGAACGAAAATACATCTTACAATGGAATCAAACATAGATTGAAATAGAAATAGCAATATTATTAATCCATGAGAATCAGCAGAGCTCCTAACCTTAACCTAGGAGGTTTAGTTGCTCATACTTTACAGAAAATAAAGAAGAAGCTCTAAATGTCAAGTGTTTCTCCCCTCCTCAGAGGAATAGTCTTCCGGAAGAAGGAAGTCCCTTATTTATAATAAAAACTCTAAAACTAAACCTAAAAGATATTGTTTTTAATTAAAAATTACAAAATAGGAAAATAAAATAAGCTAAGAAGTGCTAAAATCCACTTTAGGGCCCACTTGGGGAGTGTTTGGGCTGATGCCTGGCATTTAAATCAAGTTTCGAGCGTTTCCTGCTCCCCTTGGGGCGTTCAACTTGGGAGGTTGGTCCTGTTTGGGCGTTGAATGCTAGAAAGGGGGTAACTTGGGCGTTCAACGCCAGTTTTAGGCAGTCATTTCCAAAGAAAAGTATAAACTATTATATATTATTGGAAAGCCCTAGAAGTTAGTTTTCCAACGCCGTTAAGAGAGCATCAATTGAATCTCTGTAGCTCAAGATATTCTCGTTGGAATGTACGGAGGTCAGGATTTGACAGCATCTGCAGTCCTTTCTTTGCCTCTGAATTAGACTTTTCCAAAACTTGCCAGATTCACCTAAAAATCACCTAAAATCATAGAAAAAACTACAAAGACTCAAAGTAGCATCCAAAAAGTGACTTTTGCATTAAAACTTATCAAAACATAATGAAACTTAATGAAATCTACTAAAAACACTAAGAAAACAATGTCAAAAAGCGTATAAAATATGCACTCATTAGAACACCAAACATAAAATATTGCTTGTCCTCAAGCAACCAAAAACAAAGTAGGACTAAAGAGAGAAGAGAAAAATACAATAAGTATCAGAATTGTCAATGAAGCTCAGTTCCAATTAGATGAGTGGGACTATTTGCTCTTTACTTCTAAACAGTTTTGGCATCTCACTTTCCTTTGAAGCTTAGAAATATTGGCATCCTTTGGAACTAGAATCCTGATGATATTATTGATTCTCTTCTTTTAGCTTTTCTTTATTATTGAACACAGCTTCTTTTGGTGCTTTGCACCTTTTGAGCCTAGCCGTGACTCTAAGCGTTTTGTTTTCCCGTATTACCACCGGATACATAAATGCCACAGGCACTGAACTGGGGGAACCCTTTGGATTTGACTTCAGCTTTGCTTAAAGTCCTAGACAGTGGTGCCCAGAGTTCTTAAGTGTACTCTTTTTTTTTCTTTGGATCGCGACTTTAACTATTCAGTCTCAAGCTTTTTACTTGACACCTTCATACCACAAGCATTTAGTTAAGGATAGCAGCTCATTTGAACTTTTTAGGCTAATTTTTCGACCCTCCTAACCATTGAGACTCAAAGCCTTGGACCCTTGGTCTTGCCTTTTTTTTTTTTGAGCTTTTGTCTTTTTATTTTTCTTTTTATTTTTGCTGCTTTTTCTTGCATCAAGAATCAATATTTTTTATTTTTCAGTAAGTCAATAATACTTCTCTAAATCCATTGTTCTTTCAAGAGTCAACATGCTTAGCTTCAATATCAAATATGCACAGTTAATTCATACATTCAGAAAATAATGCCAGGGCTACCACATCAAAATAATTGAAATAGCTCATGATATACTCGAAACTTATGTAATTTACTATTCCTTTTCAAATAAATTTTTCTTTTAAGCATGGCGAGGGATGCATTGGATATTTTATAACCAAACAAAAACAAAGAAAATGATACTAAAAAAATGATATACTAGATGTAATCATGTACTAGAATAGAAGACAGATAAAGTATGCATGGAAAACAGAAATAACATATATAAGAGGAGAATGAAACTCAACCACCTTAGTGATGGTGGCTGCTGCTCCTCAAGCTGTGCTCTTCCATGAAGATGATTCAGCTTCCCTTGGTGCCATTGATGATAATATAAACCTAGAGCTCGCTCTGCAACACCAAACTTAAAAAGTTTGCTTGTCCCCAAGCAAAGAGAATATGGGAGGGAAGAATGGGTGGGAAAGGTTTGAATTTGAAGTGGGTGGGGTTTTGGGTGGGACCCACTGGCTGAGAAGGCCGCCAAAATTGAGCTGCCTGCCCCTACCTGGGCGTTCAAAATGGTGGCTCTATGATGAGCGGATATTTTATACGCTTTTTGACATCACTTTCATATAGTTTTTAGTAGTTTTGTTTAGGTTTTATTAAGTTTTTATAGGTTTTAGTGTTAAAATCACATTTTTGGATTCTACTATGAGTTTTTGTGTTTTTGAGCAATTTCAGGTATTTTCTAGCTAAAATTGAGGAGCTGGAGCAAAAGTCTGATTTAGAGACAGAGAAAGCACTGCAGATGCTGTCCAGATCTGACCTGCCTGTATTCAGAAGAGCTTTTTTGGAGCTACAGAAGTCCAAATGGAACGCTCTCAATGGCGCTAAAAACTTGGTTGCACTTGTACGCATAACCCACACTATTTGTACAACAGCAGTAGTACCAGCAAGTGTACTGGGTCATCCAAGTAATACCTGAGCGAGTCAGGGTCGATCCCATGAGGATTGTGGCTTGAAGCAAGCTTATGGTTGTCTTGCAGGTCTTAGTTAGGTGAAATAAGAAGGAGTTGGATACATAAACAAAAACTTAGTTGCGCGTGTATGCAAAACCCACACTATTTCGTACAACAGCAGCAGTAACAACAAGTGCATTGGCGTCCAAGTAATACCTAAGCGAGTCAGTACACTTGCTGGTACTACTGCTGTTGTACGAAATAGTGTGGGTTTTGCGTATACGCGCAACCAAGTTTTTGGTACCGTTGCCGGGGATGTGGAGTTGTGACAAACTACCGGATTGTTTTGCTCGTTAGATCAGGTAAGTTTATTTTATTTTATTTTATTTGAGTCTTTAAATTTTGTTTTCTTCTTCCTCTATTTTTTCGAAAATTCCAAAAAGTTTTGCAAAATATTTTTATTTTCTTTGTTTGATTTTTGTTCTTGGTATTAAGTCTTGTGTTCTTGTTGAGTCTTTTCTCTCTTTCTTCTCTAATTTTCGAAAATATTAAATACCTTTTCAAAAACACATTAAATTTCTAGCTCAATTGGCTAAACCCCAGACATATGCTCTTGGTTGAGTTGTCTTTGAGCCAATTTTCCTTTCTAAAAATTTTTCAAAAATAACTTTTTTTTGTTTAATTTTGTGTCAAGTCTTTAACTTTGGTGTTTTCTTGTTTATTTTCTTGCAATTTTCGAAAATTTGGTCTCGATTTTCTAAAAATTTTAAGTTCAGTGTTCTTTTTGTGTTCTTGTGTTCTTTAAGTCTTTAAATTTCTGTTCTTTGTGTTCTTGTAAGTCTTCAAGGTGTTCTTGAGTCTTGCATATGTTTAGATCTTAAAATTTTTAAGTTTGGTGTCCATTGGTGTTTCCCTCCAAATTTTCGAAAATCAAGGGGTGATGGATCTAAAAATTTTAAGTCTTGTGTCTTTTTTGTATTTTTCTCTTTCATCATAAAATTAAAAAAAAAAAAAATTCAAGTTGTCAAGTTTTCAAAAATCAAATTTTTTAAAATTTAAAAATCATATCTTTTTCAAAAAAAATCTCATCTTTCTCAAAATCACATCATATCTTTTTCAAAATTCAAAATAAATTTTTTTTTTATCTTATCTTTTTCAAATTTTATTTTTTTAAAAAAAATATTTTTCAAAATCAATTTTCTAATCTTATCTTTTCTAAACTTCTAATTTATAAATCATATCTAGTTTAAATCTTTTTAAAATCTTATCTTATCTTTTTCTAAAATTTCAAAATTCTAATTTCAAAATAAATTCTTATCTTTCTCAAAATCACATCATATCTTTTTCAAAATTCAAAATAAAAAATTTTTTTATCTTATCTTTTTCAAATTTCATTTTTTTAAAAAAAATATTTTTCAAAATCAATTTTCTAATCTTATCTTTTCTAAACTTCTAATTTTTAAATCATATCTAGTTTAAATCTTTTTAAAATCTTATCTTATCTTTTTCTAAAATTTCAAAATTCTAATTTCAAAATATTTTCTTATCTTACTTTTTATCTTATTTTAAATTTAAATTTTTTCTTATCTTATCTTTTATTTTTATTTTTATTTTTATCTTTTCTTAATAAATATCTTATCTTCTTTCTCATCTTTTTCAAAACCACCTAACTAACTCTCACCTGCCTCTCTCAAATTTTCGAAAATACTTTTCTTTTTCTCTCTGTTCTTTTTCAAAACCACCTAACTAACTCTCTTCTACCTTAATTTTCGAAAAAATATCTCTTTCTTCTCTCTCCTCTTTTTCAAAACCACCTAACTAACTCCACTCTACCTTAATTTTCGAAAATACTTCTCCTTCTTCTCTCTCTTCTTTTTCAAAACCACCTAATTAACTCTCTTCTCTCTCTTTTTTCGAAAATTAATTCTCCCTTTCTCTCTTCTATTTTTGAAAATTTAATAATTAAAATTCAAATTATTTTAAATAAATTAACTAATTTTTCAAAAATTAATTTAATTAAATAAAAATAAAAATATTTTAATTTACTTTTTCTATTTATACCTCTTATCTTCTCATCTTTTTTCACTCAACTCTAATAGCTTTAGCTCAACTTCTTTATCTGCATTCTCTACCTTCTTCACATCTCACTTGGAGCTTCTTGCCAATTGGCGTAGAAGTTCTCTTGTGATTTCTCTTCCATCTTCTTCCATCTTTACTTTTATGTTTCTAATTCACTCTACTCCTATTTTTAAGGTAATCTTCCTCTACTTCTTTTATTTATTCATTTATTTTTTATTTTTATTTTTATTTTGTTCTTCTTCTTCCTACTCTATTTCTGACTTTAAGAAGGAGCTTATTGGCTATTGGCGTGGTCTCTTCTTCTTTTTTTCTTTTTTTCTTGTTTATGACTAGGAACAGGGATAAAGAGCCCCTCTTGACTCCTGATCCTGAACCTGAAAAGACTCTGAGGAGGCGTTTACAACAAGCTAAAGCATAACACTTCGGAAGAGACCTTTCAAAAAATTTTGAACAAGAAACAGAGGATATGGTTGAACCACAGGAGGAGCCTAGAAAGGTCCTTGGCGACTTCACCATGCCTACCTCTGACTTTTATGGCAGAAGCATTGCTGTACCTGCAATTGGAGCTAACAATTTTGAGCTTAAGCCTTAGTTAGTCTCTCTTCTGCAGCAGAACTGCAAATTTCATGGACTTCCAATGGAAGATCCACATCAGTTCTTGGCAGAATTTTTACAGATCTGTGATACTGTAAAGACTAATGGAGTTAAACCTGAAGTCTATAAGCTGAAGCTTTTTCCCTTTGTTCTAAGAAACAGAGCTAAGTTTTGGTTAGATGCCCAACCAAGAGAGAGTCTTGACTCTTGGAAAAAGCTTGTAAATGCTTTTCTAGCTAAGTTATTTCCTTCTCAAATGATGAGCAAGATTAGAGTGGAAGTACAAACCTTCAGACAAAGAGAAGGTGAATCCCTCTATGAAGCTTGGGAAAGATACAAGCAACAGATCAGGAGATGTCCTCCTGACATGCTCTCAGAATGGTCCCTCCTAGGTGTGTTCTATGATGGCTTATCTGAGATGTCCAAAATTTCATTGGACAGCTCTGCAGGTGGATCTCTCCACTTGAAGAAAATGCCTGCAGAAGCCAGGAACTCATTGAGATGGTTGCAAATAACCAATTCATGTACACCTCTGAGAGGAATCCTGTAAACCATGGAACCTCTCAGAAGAAAGGAGTTCATGAAGTTGAGTCTCTGAATGCCATCCTGGCTCAGAATAAGATCTTGACCCAATAGGTCAACATGATCTCTCAACATCTCACTAGGATGCAAACTGCACCTGGCAGTAATCAGGAAGCTTCTCTTGAAAAAGAAGCTTATGATCCTAATCAACCCACCATGGAGGAGGTGAATTACATGGGAGAAGCCTATGGAAACACTTACAACCCTTCATGGAGAAATCATCCTAACCTCTCACGGAAGGATCAACAGAAACCTCAGCAAGGTTTCAATCAAGGTCGTAGAAACCAAAATAGGTTCAACAATAGACCACCATTCCCATTTTCTCAAGATAATATGGACACTTCTAAGCAGAGCCTTTCTGACTTAGCCACTCTAGTCTCCAGCCTCACTAAGACCACCCACAATTTCATTAATGAAACAAGGTCCTCCATTAGAAATTTGGAGGTATAAGTTGGTCAACTGAGCAAGAGGATCCCTGAGATCCCTCCTGACACTCTTCCTAGTAATACTGAGGTTAATCCTAGAGAAGAGTGCAAGGCCATAACCATGGAGGTTGAGGCTGAATTAGAGGAGAATGAGAAGGCATTGAACACCAGTGAAGAAGCCTTCACTGGGTGTTCAATGCTCACCAGCCAAGGGAAGCTGGTGTTGAACGCCAGCAAGAACATCCCTGCTGGGCGTTCATCGCCCAGAATGCTAGAAGGACTGGCGTTGAACGCCAGTCATAGCACACCCTTTGAGTGCTCAAAGCCCACTCAAGAACCCTCTAGCCCAGAACCAAAGGAAACCATATAGACTATAGAGGTTCCTTTGAATGCACTTCTGCAGTGCATAGCTTCTGAAGACTACTCATCCTCAAGTGAGGATGAAGACACTAGGGAAGAGCAAGTTGCTCGTTTCCTAGGAGCTCTAATGAAGCTGAATGCCAAGCTCTTTGGTACAAAGCCCCTGGAGGAAGAACCTCCACTACTTACTAAAGAACTCTATGCTTTGTTGTGCAAAATTTAGAACTCCGCACAACTTAACCGGCAAGTACACTGGGTTGTCCAAGTAATACTTCGGGTGAGTGAGGGTCGATCCCACGAGGATTGTTGGATTGAGCAAGCAGTGGTTATCCTGCAGGTCTTAGTCAGGCGAATAGAAAATTGATTGGTTGTTGTTGAATGCGCATAAAGTAAATAAGAAAGCAATAAGGGAATAGTGGAGAAACAATAGTGAGAAATCAGTTAAGGCTTTGGAGATGCCTTATCTTTCTGGATTAACTTTTCTTACTGTCTATTCCAATAATTAATGATTCATTCTATGGCAAACTGTAAGTGATTAATGCTATACCAATGGTCATTAATCTCTTCTAATCCACATCAAATGCCACACCAATGGTCATTTAATTTGAACGAGGGTGAAGCTCTAGCAATTCAATCTCTAGTGATCCTACTCAAAATGCCATAGACAAGGTTAGATCTTCCGAATCGGAGAATGAAGCTTTATGATTCTAGTTTATACCACAATGGCCCTAATCACCCCAGATCCCGGCTGAATAGATATTTCCATGTCCCCAACAGGATTGTGAATTATCCGTCTAGGAGGTGTATTCTCAAGCTTATAGTTCAATACTATCCCGCCAAAGACTCGCAGGAACTCATGTAGAACAAGGGGTCATATGCCAGTTCCACCCGAGATTGATAAAGATTGAAGAACGAAAATACATCTTAGAATGGAATCAAACATAGATTGAAATAGAAACAGGTATACTATTAAACCATGGGAATCAATAGAGCTCCTAACCTTAACCTAGGAGGTTTAGTTGCTCATACTTTACAGAAAATAAAGAAGAAGCTCTGAATGTGATGTGTTTCTCCCCTCATGGGAGGCATAGTCCTCCGGAAGAAGGAAGTCCCTTATTTATAATAAAAACTTTAAGACTAAACCTAAAAGATATTGTTTTTAATTAAAAATTATAAAAAAATGGGAAATAAAATAAGCTAAGAAGTGCTAAAATCCACTTTCGGTTCCACTTGGTGAGTGTTTGGGATGATGCCTGGCGTTCAAATCAAGTTCTGGGCGTTTCTTGCTCCCCTTGGGGCGTTCAACTTGGGAGGTTATTCCTGTTTGGGCGTTGAACGCCAGAAAGAGTGTAGCTTGGGCGTTTAATGCCCGTTTTGGGCAATCATTTCCTAAGAAAAATATAAACTTTATATGTCGCTGGAAAGTCCTAGAAATTAGCTTTCCAACTCCATTGAGAGCGCATCAATTGGACCTCTGTAGCTCAAGATATGCTCATTGAAATGCACAGAGGTCAGGATTTGACAGCATCTGCAGTCCTTTCTTTGCCTTTGAATCAGACTTTTCCAAAACTTACTAAATTCACCCAAAAATCACCTAAAATCATAGAAAAAACCACAAAGACTCAAAGTAGTATCCAAAATTGATTTTTGCACTAAAACCTACTAAAACATAATGAAACTTAATGAAATATACTAAAAACACTAAGAAAACAATGTTAAAAAGCGTATAAAATATCCACTCATCACAAACTGAGACTAATTACGAAAACCAGAATAAAAAACTCCTAACCAATTTGGCTCAAAAACTAGGTTCTTCGCTACTGTGTCATCAAGATTATCTCAAAAGACGTTCTTGCTTAGTGATGACATAATGATGATATAGATTGAGGTGCTTGATGATATAGCTGAGGTGCTTGGAGGTGCTTCCTTCACTGAACTTTCGAGAAGCTCTATTTCGCCAAAAACTAGGTTGTTACATTCTATCCTCCTTAAAGAAAATTTTGCCCTCAAAATTTTAGCAATGTGTAAGAATCCATCTTCGAGCGGTCTATTTTCTTCAAGCCATCTTAATAAGGAGAATAGTCCATTTCCTGCAACAACCATACCTCACATAGCAACAGCCATGGAGATCATAATAGTTACGAAAGCAGTTGTGCCTAATACTAAATCGTCATTCAGAACTCGTTTAAACTATGCCTATTCACAGTCATTGAGGTCTTGTTCACACCAAACAATCAATTATGGTGATTAATCTTAATAACTCAAGTTAAGCACGAACATTCCCAAAATGAGTGCTCATAGACATTCATGCCAAATGTATCTTAAAGATATCCTAACAGCATGAGACACACAAGCATAGTATGCAGTAAAGCATAGTCAGTCCACTCCCCAGGCTCTACTGGAAACGAACTGCTCTAATACCAAATTATAACGATCCAACTTTTAGTATGTCTAGATCATACCGGAAACTGAGTGCTACCAACTTGTCTTCCTAATTATTATCTATTATTTATTATATGAGTCTGATTTATTGTTAAAAGTATAGTTACTTTGCAGGGTACTTTTTTTTTGGAAAACATTTAGATTAATAAAGGAATCATTCATAATCAATTTGCAAGTAATAACAGGTAACACAGTTATAAACAACCACACTTGTTTACTTCTCACACAATTAACAATATTCAATTATCCAGCCTTTATTAGAGTATAGATCTTAGTTAGAATACCCCTAGATATAGCTAGATAATAACTATATACATATATATACATACAACATCCCAGGCCCAGACCTGTTCAAGAAGTCCCTAAGCTGGCGCCCAGGCTAGCCTAGACTCTATACTCACCTAATCCCTCTAAACTACAAAGCGAGGGAAAGTACGTTCTAGGTCTTTAAAACTCAAGACAGGTCAAATGTCACCAAAAGGTGGAACATCTTCTACTACTCCTTTGTACGATCATACATCGTCTTAGAGCATCTCACTGGTACTTTATTGAGTGGCCACATAACAGGAACATCCTACGGAGGGCCTAGGCTAAAGTTCATAGATAAACGGGAGGTAGATGTTGGCTGGTCTCACAGTACATACATATAAATAGATAACGGAGTTCACCCTAGACTCAAAAGACTACCTAGAGTGGAATCCTCTTTACAGAACGATCATCAGCAGACTAAGGAATGATACTTCTGCTTCCATCTGAAGGGGAGAGAAGGGGTAAGAACTGGGAAGTTCTTAATAGAGTCAGGCTAATTAGTCATGTTAATTGGATCCATCGTGCTTTTCAAACAGCAATATACTTTACAGAAGATAGAGAAAAGCAAAGAAAATAGATAAATAAAGAAGCAGAGAAAACAAAAGCAGAGTACAAATAGAGAAATACAAGAATAAAGCATAACACAAAGAATATGCAACAAAGAATAATGTGCACACAAGAATGATGTATGTCTAGTCCTAGTGCATGTAATGAGCTCATCTGTCGGTTTCGACCTGCTCCCGACACAATCCAGCATTTTTAGCCGGATATGGCTTTATCTCCGTAGGTGAACTTTGGCCAACAGAAATGGCATTCCTATAAGTGAAATTTGGCTTACAGGAATAGTCTAAATAAAACACAACAACTCTCTGTAGGTGAACTTTGGCTTACAGAAATGACACCCCTGTAAGTGAACTTCGGCTTACAAGAATCGCAACTCTCTGTAGGTGACCTTTGGCCTACAGTTATAGTGCATCTGTAAGTGAACTTTGGCTTACATGAATAACAACTCTCTGCAGGTGAACTTCGGCCTACAGGAGCAACACCCTGAGATACACAATTGATATTCACTTTAGGTGAACTTTGGCCTACAGGAATAACAACTCTCTGAAGGTGAACTTTGGCCTACATGACCTCAAGGGTTAACAGAAAAGCAGCATATGAACATACAATGGAATATCATGTCACAAGGCTTAACTCTTTATTTTCATCCTCTTTTCCTCTATTTTCTTTGTCTCTTGATTCTGCACTTGTTATCTTCTTAACGCTTGTACATATACAGCTTATATCAATTTCGATATGAATAGTCAGCCTGCCCCAAGCATAAGTTCATTAAGTCTATGTTGAAGCAGTATGACATTAATACCTAACCCTAAGTGTAATTCAAATACTAACTATGTTGCTCCTAGATCGTTTCACTAGTCACCATTTATCTCTGTGATTAAAATTTTACCGACTTTTTTTGCGATTTTTATCTTTTATTCAAGTTTTTATCTTTCTTTTATCTTTGCCTCACTAATATGTTATTACCATTCCCTAATGTACGTAATTAGTATATTCTAAACTTAAAGTTGTCTTCCTAAGGATTTTACGGAAAATTACCTTTTTGCTATTATTTTATTTTTTTAATAAAATATTATTAACTATTAAATAATATTATTTAATATTTCATTATTATGTATTATTTTATTATTAATTTTTGAAATTTACCCTTTCTTACCTTAAATGTTATATAAATTTATTTTTTATCCTCCGTAACTTTTAATATTTTTACTCTAACTCCCTAAACTTTTAATATTTACGATTTTACCCCCACAAACACCAAAATAATTACGTCCTTGCCCTTTTTAAGATCTAAAAGGTGTTCTTCATTGTTCTTCATCAAACTCAGTATTTTTCATGTTCTTGGTAAATTTTTCAAATTCTTTCTTTGTTCTTACCCGATTTTTAATCTTTTCGGTAACCGATTTTTACCAAAATTCATAATAAATTTGCAGCCACTAAAACCCCTTAATTTCCATTTCATTAAAACATAATTTCAACCCCAATTTGAGGGTTAGAGTTCGAAATTCCAGCAGCCCTCAAGAACAAAATTCATAGTTTGAATATCATCAAATTTCATCAAATTTTCACCAAAATTTCAAAAAGAATCACTTATATAAACAATCAATTTCAAGTATAACTAAATCATATAATAATCACACAATTCAAACACAATTAGTCAAGATTAATTTTATCAAACCCCATCTAGATTTGCTGCTCCTAATTCGGTTGCTTCCTATGGTGTTCATTAAGCAATTTTCCTCCTAAACACATCAAGAAAACTCATGTTTAACATAGTTTCCATGAAAACCGAATCAGAGAGGGGATGAATCATCATTTCACCTAATTTCAAGCCATAAGAAGTTACATAGTTATGAAGAGAAAGAAGAGAGGATCATTTTGGTCAAATTGAAATTTTGATTTGAATTTTAGTTCAGAAGAAATCAAGCTATGAAGATCAAGAACCAAAAACTTTTCTGTCTTTTCTTTCTCTCTTATTTTCGGCCATTCAAGGTGAAAATGAGCAGCTTCGAGTGTCTTGAGGATGAGGGATAAACGTGCTTGATGATGATTGGCTAGTTAAGGAGGTGGTTAAAAAATATCTCAGGTGTATAATTACTAAAACTAGATGTATTAGAGCACACACTTAACAACAAATCTAGAGATTCTTTTATGAGCCACTAGCATAAATGAAACTAGTAACATGTTTAATATGAGAATAGAACATATATGATGAGGCATTTGCATTGCTAAAGTCATCAGAGAGTGCTGGTGTTAATCTACACCAGTAAACTGTGAACTCGGTTAAACTGATCTCCTATTTCTCACTAAAACAGATGAAATAATATTATAATATTATTAAAGCATCTCTAATATTAATATAATAATAATAATATTATATTTCTTTTTCTCTTATCAAATGAATCAAGTCCGGCTCATCAAACTGAGACTAATTACGAAATCCAAAATAAAAAACTCCTAACCGATTTGACCAAAAAACTAGGTTCTTCGCGACTGTGTCGTTAAGCTTTTCAAAAAAGATGTTCTTTCTTAGTGATGACATAATGATAATATAGATTGAGGTGCTTGATGATATAACAGAGGTGTTTGGAGGTGCTTCTGAAAGAAGGTTATCGTCGGTTAAGAATTTTCACAAAATAATTCCGTTGCAAGTATAGTCCAAACCGACAAACAACCTTCAATCAAAGTTTTATTTTGTTTGTCAGAAGTACAAACTCCAATAAAAATAAACCGAAGTATTTAAACCTCGGGTCATCTCACAAGGAATTGGAATGAAGTGTTCAATTATTGGCTATAAAGGAACAAGGGGGTTTGATTTGGTGATTAACAAGAAAAGTAAATAGCAAGAAAGTAAATGAAAATTAACTAATAAAGGAAAGGAAAAGAACTCTTGGCTAAGGCATAGAAATTGAGATCACCATCCTAGTCTACAAACTATATATTGACAATTATGAGGGGCCAAACCCATCAAGTCTACTTCTATGCTTGAAGTATGTCAAATAGACTTGATCAACATAAACCCATAAGTCCCAACCTTGCTACTAATTGACTTAGTAGTAGGCTAGTATTAATGGGTATCAAATTTGATCAACAAGGGGCCCAAATCACTAATCCAATTAAACCCAATGACTCATGGTCACTCAATTCCCTTAGCCTAGGCCAAGAGTATAGAAAACTACTCCATAACTAGTGATAACATTTTATCAAACACCTAGAGTGCAATAAAAGTAAACATCACAAATTGCAAGAATTAATGAAGCCCATAACTAACACAAATAAGAAATCAACAATAGCAATTAAGATAAACATAAAAAGACATGGAAACATAAAATTTCATTAAAAGAAAATAGAAATCCAACAAGGGTTCATGAAAGTAAAAATGGCAACATAAAGAAATCAACAAGAAAAACTAAGAATATTAGGACAATAGAACAATAAAATATAAAGAGAGTTGAACTAAAAACAAGAATCAAAAGTTGGATCTAAGAAAATTTGACCTAAACTACCCTAAATTCTAGAGAGAATGGAGAGCTTCTCTCTCTAGAATTCTAACCTAAAACATAGCTAAAAAATAAACTATGACTACTTCCCCCCCCATTCCCTTGTAATTTTTGGGTTCAAAAGCATCAGAAATGTGTTTGATTTGGGCCTCCTTCAGCTCAGAAATCACCCCTAGCGTATTGCATTTCATGAAGTCACGTGCCACTCGTCACGCATACGCATGGGTCACGCGTACGCGTCGTTTGACAAACTTCTCTCTCACGCGTACGCGTGGATGAGGCGTACGCATCACTTGGCTAAATTTCCTCTCATGCGTACGCGTGGGTGATGCATGTGTGTGGCCTTGAATCCACCAAATCCTCATTTTTTCATGAATCCTCCATTTTGCATGCTTTTCTTTTCACTTCTTTCACCCAATCCTTGCCTTTATGACCCTGAAACCACTTAACAAACATATTAAGGCATCGAATGGAATTAAAGTTAATTAAAATTAGCAATTTAAAGGCCTAAAAAGCATGTTTTTACTCTTAAGCACAAATTAGGAGAAATTCACAAAATCATGCTATTTCATTGAATAAATGTGAGATAAATTGATAAAATTTCCTAAATTTAATACAAGATAAACCACAAAATTAGGGTTTATCAAACCTCCCCACACTTAAACTAAGCATATCCTCATGCTAAACCATGAAAGACAAGAAATAGGAAATGAACATTTATTCAATTCAAATAAACTATATGCACCTATCTACATGTATGCAACTAAATGCAAAATGCTTCTACCTGCTTGGTTAAAAGTAAATCAATCTCCAAGAATACATATGAACATGTAGGGCTAAGATAGTATGATGATTCATGAACTCCACCAATTCAAATATCAAAATGAAGTATATACAAACTTGCAAGAAGAAAGCTCGTGAAAGCAGGGAACAAGGAATTGAGCATCGAACCCTCACCAGAAGTGTATCCGCTCTAGTCGCTCAAGTGTATAGGGTTGATTTACTCAATTCTCCTCTAATCATGCTTTCCAAGATTTGTTTTTCATCTAATAATCAACAATTATTCAATGCATGCATACATTTTTCATGAGGACTTATTCATAGGTTGTAATGGGGCTAGGGTCAACGTAAGGATATATATAGCTAAGTGAGCTTGAAATTTGCATCTTTGATTAACCTAAGCTCTCACCAAACACATATAAAAACCTATACAATTCTAATACACCACCTAGCTACCCATTATTCCCACTTTTTTGACATACTCATGCATTCTCTTCAATTCACATTCCATATGTATTGTTATTATTACTTTGCTTTGGGGCATTTTTGTCCCCTTTTTATTGCTTTTCTTTAACTCTTTTTTTTTCTTTTATTTATTTTTTTCTTTTTTTTTCTTTATCATTTTTTTCACGCTAAAGAATATACAAACGTATCAATGCATATAGTTTTAAATATTTAATGCATGAGTATGTACCCAATTCCCAAGATCTTCAATAAAAAATACAAAAAACACACTGTTATCTCACCCAATGTTTCCAATTTTCCCAAACTTGAATGATAAACACTCTCACTAGCCTAAGCTAATCAAAGATCCAAATTAGAGGACATTTATTATTTTTCACTTAAGGGTAGTGATGTGCTACATTAAAGAACAAAAGGGAATTTAACATAGGCTCAAAATTGGTTAACAATGGTAGATAAAAGGTAGGCTATTTGGGTAAGTGAGCTAATAAAAAGAAGGCCTCAATCATATAAATGCATTCATACACAAAACAATGGACATAAAAAATCAAACAAATCAAGTATTACAATCATAGAAAGAGAATAATACCACAAGAATGAAAATAGTGGTTATATGATTGATGATCGGATTTCTGTCAGTAAAGAAATTTTATAAAAAATAATTGCGTTGTAAGTATAGTTTTTAAACCAACAGAGAATCCTTTCGTACAAAAGTTTTGGTTGTCACAAGTAACAAAACCCAATAAATTTTATAACCAAAGTATTTAAACCTCGGGTCGTCTCTCAAGGAATTGCAGGGAAGTATGATTTATTATTGGTTATGGAAGAAGGTATATTTTTGGGTTTCTGAAATATGGAACTAGTAATTTAAATGGCAGGAAAAATAAATTAACAAATGTGATGAGAATTGTTGTTACTCCCACTTATTTAACCCTTACTAAATAAAGGAAAGTCAAGTGGACTAATTAATTTGATCCTCAAATCCTAGTCAACTCCCGTGGAAAGACTAGCTTTAGAGCGATCCAAATTAATCAGCAATTCCCAAATCCCAATCAACTGTTGAGTTTGACAACTCAAGTGTTACCAATTACTTAACCAAAGCCAAAAGGGAAAATAAATCTAAATTAAATTGAAAGCATCATAAATAGAGTAAAACAATCATTAATCTGAAATACCTCGAATTATATTAAATAGAATATTCAAATCTAACATGGAGAGTTCATAAGCCAATTCGGGCAACATAAGTCAGATACAAGTAAAAGCATTAGAATAAATAAAAGTAGAAGAGAAACATAAATTAAAAGAACATTGAACCTGGCATTGAAGTAATAACCATAAAGTAAAAGAAATCCTAATCCTAAAATCTAAGAGATAGAAGAGAACCTCTCTCTCTAAAAGCTACATCTAAAACCTAAAATTATGAATGAATGAATGTTGTATATTCCCTCCTTTTTTGATTCCTCCATTCTCTGGCTTATATTCTATGTTTCTGACTTGGATTTGGGCCGAAAAAGGGCCCAGAAATTGCTGAGGGCGACTTTTGTAATTTTCTGCACGTGGCGTCTGTCACGCGTGCGCGTGGGTCACGCGTTCGTGTCATTTGGAGTTTTTTCTTGTCACGCGTACGCGTCAGTCATGTGTCCGCGTCATTTGCGTTCTGCTCAAGGCACGCGTCCACGTCGTCCACGCGTACGCGTCACTGCCATTTTGCGCTAGGCACGCGTCCGCGTCATCCATGCGTACGCGTCGCTGCCTTTCTCTTCAAAACTCCATTTTGTGCTTTTCTCCCATTTTTGTATGTTTCCTTTTTGTCTTCTAAGCCATTCCTACCCTATGAAGCCTGAAAATACTTAACACACAGATCATGGCATCGAATGGTAATAAAGGATAATTAAAATTAATATTTTTAAAGCATAGGAAACATGTTTTCACATATATTATAAAATAAGGAAGGAATAGTAAAACCATGCAATTTACATGAATAAGTGGGTGAAGAATTGATAAAAACACTAAATTAAGCACAAGATGAATAATAAAATACAGGTTTATCAATGATGTAAACACACAATTGGGCTCAATACTCACATGCATGGAAAATATATGTGAAATTTTGGAACATGGGTGCCCTAAAATTGTTTTCTTGGAAAAGAAATCATCACTTCAACCAAGTAGTCCTAGCAAGAAAGAAGTGGTAAAATATGTACAGATTCTAACTAACATGCAATCTATGATGCAATGCAACAACTAACTAACAAAGAAAATTAAGAATTGGTGTTGGAGAAAGGAAGTAGTTACCCACAAAAGTCGGCCCTCGACTTTTGACGAACGGATTTTTCGCTAGTAAAGAATTCACAATAAATTCCCGTTGCAAGTATAGTTTCTAAACCAACAATAATCCTTTCATACAAAAATTTGGTTGTCACTAAAACAAACTCAATAAAATTAAACCAAAGTATTTAAACCTTGGGTCATCTCTCAAGGAATTGCAGGGAGGTGTATTTATTATTGGCTATGGGAAAGTATCTTTTTGAGGTTTTGAATAAGGAACAAGAAAAGTAAATTGCAAGAATAAATATCGATAACTAGAAAAGCTCTTAGCAAGGTATGAGAACTAGACGTCCTATCCTAGTTATCCTTATCAATTGTGATGAGAAGTGTTCATTGCTTCCACTTAGTTAACCTCTAACTATGAAGGAAAGTCAAGTGGACAAATCAATTTGATTCCTCAAGTCCTAGTCAACTCCTAAGGAAAGACTAGCTTTAGAGGGATCCAATCAACCAGCAACATTCAATTATCAATCAACAAAGGAATTTGATAACTCAAAAGTCTCCAATTACTCTACCAAAGCCAAGAGAACAGAAAAAGCTAATTTAAAACCCTCCCAAGCATTTTATCAAACACTTGGAAGGCATAATATAAAAACATAGAAAAGCAATAGGGAATGTAAAATCCAAACAACCAATTGAGAGCATCAATAACATAAATTGAAGAAAGTAATCATAAATATGAAATACCTCAAATTGCATTAAATAGAAAATTAAATCTAACATAGAGTTCATAAACCAAATTGAAGAATAAAAAAATCAATAAGAGAAGATAGATAAACTAAAGGACTAGAACAAATAAGAGTAGAAGAAAACTAAATTAAAGCAAAGTAGAAATCTGGAATTAAGAAAAGATAAACCTAAAATCCTAAAATCTAGAGAGAGGAGAGAGCCTCTCTCCCTGAAAAACTACATCTAAAACCTAAAATTATGTGAATGAAAGTTGTGTGAATGAATGAATGTTATTCCCCCACTCTGCAGCCTCTAATATGTGTTTTTCGGGCTTGAAATTGGGCCAAAAACAGCCCAGAAATCGCCCCCAGCAATTTCTGATACGTCCAGCACGTGGCTCTATCACGCGTACGCGTCGATTGAACTTTCGCAAGGTCATGCGTACGCATTATCCACGCGTGTGCGTCACCTAACAGCATGGAAACTATGGAAAATTATATATCATTTCGAAGCCCCGAATGTTAGCTTTCCAACGCAACTAGAACCGCCTCATTTGGACCTCTGTAGCTCATGTTATGGTCAATTTAGTACGAAGAGTTCAGGCTTGACAACTCAATAATTCCTTCAATTTCTTATATTCCTTCCACTTTTGCATGCTTCCTTTCCATCCTCTAAGCCATTCCTGCCCTATAAACCATGAAATCACTTAACACACATATCAAGGCATCGAATGGTAATAAGAGAGGTTAATAATTAGCAATTTTAAGGCCAAAGAAGTATGTTTTAAATCAAAGCACATAATTAGGAAGGAAAATGTAAAACATGCGAATTATGTGAATAAGTGTGAGTTTAGTGGATCAAATCTACTCAATTAAGCATAAGATGTACCACGAAATAGTGGTACATCAAATCTCCCCACACTTAAACATTAGCATGTCCTCATGATAAGTTCAAGAGAACTGAAAGAGTGAAGAGGAATGGTAGAAAGTATGAAATGCAACCTATCTATATGAATGCAAAATGCTTTTACCTACTTGGTTAAAAGTAAACAAATTCTCCAAGACAAACATAAATTGGATTCCACTAATTCAATTCACAAAATAAAGTATAAGTAACTTGGAGAAGAAAATAGCTCATGAAAGCGGGGAACAAAGAATCGAGCATCGAACCCTCATCGGAAATGTACACACTCTAATCACTCATGTGTTTAAGGTTCGACTCTCTCAATTCTCTACTAACCTTGCTTTCTAAGGCTTGCCCTTCTTCTACCAATCAACAAATAATTTGATGCACAAATACACATATCAAGAGGTCTTTTAAGGGTTATAATGGGGTTAGGGTCAAGGTAGGATTGTATTTGGTCAATGATGCGTGAGCATCTTGTCTATCTTTTCCTAGTGAATTTGCATCTAATTTGTTGAGTTTAATTAAGAATTAATTATATTTTAGCCATTATTGATGCTATTTTGAGTTTTGTGCAATTTTATTTATTTTAGGTAGCATTCGGATGGATTCGATGAGTTTCTGCAGAGAAAGAGAAGAAGCCAAGAAGATGACCAGCAAATATCGACGCGGACGCATGGCTCACGCGACCGCGCGGAATGGAGGAAATCGCAATGACGCGATCGCGTGCCTGATGCGATCGCGTGGACTGGAATCTGCACAAATGACGCGAACGCGTGGACGACGCGGATGCGTCACATGAGCGATCTGCATAATGGACAATTCAAGTGGTCCCCATCCATCCATTGAAGATTTGATTATTTAAATTAATTCAAATTTAAATTCAAATTTTAATTCTAGGAAAAGATACTATTTTAATTTTTAGTTTTAGATATTAGATTTTAAATTTATTAGGATTAGTTATAAAAAGGGAGAAACTTTCCTTCCTTTGTAGAGGTCCTGGGGGAGATTCCACCTCATCCCATCAGGGGAACATAACTGACAATCCTAATTTTCTTTCTTTTCTATGAGCAACTAAACCTCCACTGTTAAGGTTAGGAGCTCTGTCTATTGTATGGATTGATAATATTATTTTTCTATTTTAATTCATGTTTTGATTTATATTTCAATAATTGTTTTCGTTCTTTATTTTATGAATTTGGGTGGAATGGAAGTATGACCCATGTTCTAATTGAGTTCTTGTAAAACTTGGAAAAGCTCTTTACTTGAATAATAGCTTGAAAACATATTATCCTGAATTTCTAATTGTTTGTATTTAACGGGATACGTGACATATAATCCCTTTATCTTTGAATAATTAGGATTCTTGTGGCATATAAACTAGAATTCGATCATTACCCTCTAATTGGAATTAATTGACCAAGGAATTGGCTGTTGATGAATTTTAGAGGAGACTAGGAAGGTCTAAGGAATTAGGGTCTAGTCATAAATAGTTTGCCATGAATTAAATCTTGCATAATTAAAATAGTTAATAAGAAAAGTCAATCCAGAAAATAGATAACTCTGAAGCCTTAACTATCTTCTCCATATATTATTCCCATCTTAATTACTTACCTTTCTTCAATATTTTTTATATTGTTTAATCTCTTTTATACTGCATCTCAACACCAATTTTTGTTTGTCTAACTAAGCCTATCAAACACTATTGTTGCTTAATCCATCAATCCTCGTGGGATCGACCCTTACTCACGTAAGGTATTACTTGGTACGACCCGGTGCACTTGCCGGTTAGTAAGTGTGGTTGTAAAAATACTGCACCAAGTTTTTGGCGCCGTTGCCGGGGATTGACTATGATTAACAACTATTAGTTGTTTGATTTTTTAGATTAGACATTTTAATTTTAATTTTAATTAAATATTATTTTATTTTTCAAAAAAAAATTTTTTGGACGTTCATAACCCTCCCCTTTTATTCTGTCGTTGTTTTTTTTATTTTATTATTATTTTTTTTTCTTTCTTTACGTCATTTTTTTCTTTTTCTTTACGTCTCTTTCTTTTTTGATAGCTCCTTTCGTTTTCTTTTTCTTTTCTTTTATTATTTAGTTTAAAAAAAATATATAAAAACAAAATAATAATAATAAAAAAAATATTATATATATATAATTAAATTAGGATTAATATTCTTTCTTAATTTCTGAAATTAAGTTTGGTGTTTCTTAGTTAGTTTTATTTTAATCTTTCTTATTTTAATTTTTAGAATTTTGTTCTTTTTTTTCTTTGCTTTCCTGTTTACCACATGGTTCGTTTAATTCTTTTTGGTGTGTTGTGCTAAGGAAAAATAATGGAGAGAGATCATATGGGTTACTACTCACACCCGAGTAGTGATTCATATCCTTATGAATGGGGAAACTACCCAAATTTTGGTTGGCAAGGTCAAAATCAAAGAAACCTCAGTGCTCCATGTTCTAACTATCAAGAGCCACCACCTCCATATTCATATCAAGAACCACCACCTCTCTATTCGTATCATGAACCATCATCTTTCTACCCATATCAAGAGCCACTATCTCCCTATCCATACCAAGAACCATCATCTTTTTACACTTATCAAGAACCATCACCTCCTTCTTATTCATCTCAAATACCATCAGATCTTGAGCTTCTCATGAAAGAATGCTTACATGATATAAAGACAAGTGTCAAAAATATAGAGAAGCATATGCAGTCGATTATCAAGTACCAAGAAGAGGAACAAGCAAATTCCTTCCCAAAAGATACAATGCAAGATCCTATGGAAGAAAGTGAGAAAATCAATCAAAGGAGTTTATACTCCAGTGCATTAGAGAACTTTCCATCCTCACACATGGAAGAAGAGGAAGATGCAAAAACAAAGGAGGAAGATGCACCCACAAAGGAGGAAGATACACAACCTCCCATGCCCTTGGTAAGCAATGAAGAAGAGATTAAATTAAAAGAAAGCTACCAAGAAGAAGAGGTTGAAATTGAGGAAGCTTGCAAGGAGGTGGTAGAATTCAAAGTAGAACACAAGGGAGTAGAGCTTGCAAGACCCCTTCCAAAGCCATCACCATCCAATACAATATTCAAGTAGGTAAAATTCCTATCCTTAATCCTTACTTTTCCACTTGAATATGGGCTACTGGAGACGGATGGTCAACTTAGAGCTCTCTGTGATATTAAGAGTAAGAGGAAGATGGTTAGTGCTAAGAATTGTCAAGCAAGGTTCAACATGGTTGTATGCTCCGAATTGAAGTGCAAGAATTGGTGTAGAGCTCAATTAAATGGGTCTAGAAGGTTGTTTGGATGTCTCTGTGAGAATTCAGATCAATTGCCACCGGGTGGGAACAATGGTGATACACAAGAAGACGAGTGTAAAAGCAAGGTTTGGGACCCTAGAATTCATTCCCACAATCAACAATCTTGGGGTCTTGTCACTTGCTTCAACTTGCTCAAAGGCGTTGTGCGCCTAGTTTGGGATCTCGGCAGCCATTGGAATTACAAACGTTGGTGGAGATTCCTGGATCAGTACAAGCACAAGCCACCATGACAAGAAGCTCACAACATGTCCAACTTAAGGACTTTAACTAAAAGTGCTTGGTGGGAGACAACCCACCGTGGTATGATCATTCCTTTTCATTCTTAGCTTTATTTTGTTTTATTTTTATTAGTAGTAATTTTTTTTACTTATTTTATTTTTATTAAGTTCTTACCAATTTTCTGATCATGCAGCTATTCTATCACAGGAACCAAACACCTCAGGCTAAAAAAAAAAAAAAAAAACTACGCGGCGCGACCACATCAGCGACGCGTCCGCGTCGCAAGGGGAGAAGAGAAAAATAAAAATGAACAGAGAGTCACGCTGGAGCGTGGCTGGAGGCGTGCCAATGGCACAATTCGTCCCACGCGACTGCGTGACCCACGCGGCCGCGTGCCCTGATTTTCGATGTAAAACGGGTGCACAGCTGAAAGTTGTGCTAGAGTGGTGCTGGACTGGCGCTGGACACGCGACCGCATGCCCCACGCGGCCGCGTCGTACCCCATTAACTGCCCACTCGCGCGATCGCATGACCCATGCGATCGCGTCACCCCAATTTTGGCAATTATATCAATTTGAACAGAGAGTTGTGCTAGCGCGAGGCTGCACTCGCGCCAGAAGCACAAACTGGGTCACGCGACCGCGTGGCCGACGCGATCGCGTCAATCCGTATAAGAGCAATGCCCCACGCGACCGCGTTCCCCACGCGGCCACGTCGCTTGCGCCGCCCAGTTTTCTTTCTCTCTCTCTCCCAATCCTAATTCTCTCTTATTCTCTTATCCTTTTCTTTTTTCTTTCACTTTAATATTTGTCTCTTCTATTTTCAGTTTTTCTTTGCTTGAGGACAAGCAAACCTTTAAGTTTGGTGTTGACGCTGCGCTTATAGGTTTTCTAGTACAAAAGGGAGGTGAATCATCTTCGCAAAGGAGCACAACTTGAAGAATAAAGTGACCGCTAGGATAATTAAGGTGATTGAGTTCCTTTCATTTTTTATTCCTCCCCTCTTTGTCTATGTTATGTTCCGATTTTCTGCTATTTTGCTTTGTTTGTTGCATGATCATTTATTAGTTAGAATCCTAGGACTAGTTTAGTTTTCTTTTTAATTGCTTTAATACTGAAAAGATGTTTCATGTACCATTCACTGAACTTGAATCTAAAAAGAAAAGAAAAAAAATGATGTATTGCATGAGAAATTGAGTTAATTTTAAGAATAGTCTGATTTACTTAAATGTGGTGGTATTTTCTGTGATTCTGAATGCATGCTTGAACAGTGCATAACTTTGATAGTGAAGCTTATGAATGTTAAAATTATTGGCTCCTGAAAGAATGATGAAAAAAGAGAAATGTTATTGATAATCTGAAAAATCATAAAATTGATTCTTGAAGCAAGAAAAAGCAGTGAAAAACACAAAGCTTGCGAAAAAAAAACAACAAGCAGAAAAAGCCAATAACCCTTTAAAACTAAAAGGCAAAGGGTAAAAAGGATCCAAGGCTTTGAGTATTAATGGATAGGAGGGCCCAAAGGAATAAAATCCTGGTCTAAGCGGCTAAATCAAGTTGTCCCTAACCATGTGCTTGTGGCGTGAAGGTGTCAAGTGAAAAGCTTGAGATTGAGCGGTTAAAAGAGTGTGCTTAAGAACTCTGGGCACCTCTAACTGGGGACTCTAGCAAAGCTGAGTCACAATCTGAAAAGGTTCACCCAGTTATGTGTCTGTGGCATTTATGTATCCGGTGGTAATACTGGAAAACAAAATGCTTAGGGTCACGGCCAAGACTCATGAAGTAGCCGTGTTTAAGAATCAACAAACTGAACTAGGAGAATCAATAACACTATCTGAATTCTGAGTTCCTATGGATGCCAATCATTCTGAACTTCAAAGGATAAAGTGAGATGCCAAAACTGTTCAGGATTGCAGTTGTAAACCCCACTATAAGAGAAGACATGGGCTTAATCGAACTCTCATTCTCATGCAAATTCACATCCTAAGCTTATATTAGTTTTGGTTGCTTGAGGACAAGTAACCGTTTAAGTTTGGTGTTGTGATGCGTGAGCATCTTGTCTATCTTTTCCTAGTGAATTTGCATCTAATTTGTTGAGTTTAGTTAAGAATTAATTATATTTTAGCCATTATGGATGCTATTTTGAGTTTTGTGCAATTTTATTTATTTTAGGTAGCATTCGGATGGATTCGATGAGTTTCTGCAGAGAAAGAGAAGAAGCCAAGAAGATGACCAGCAAATATCGACGCGGACGCATGGCTCACGCGACCGCGCGGAATGGAGGAAATCGCAATGACGCGATCGCGTGCCTGACGCGATCGCGTGGACTAGAATCTGCACAAATGACGCGAACGCGTGGACGACGCGGACGCGTCACATGAGCGATCTGCATAATGGACAATTCAAGTGGTCCCCATCCATCCATTGAAGATTTGATTATTTAAATTAATTCAAATTTAAATTCAAATTTTAATTCTAGGAAAAGATATTATTTTAATTTTTAGTTTTAGATATTAGATTTTAAATTTATTAGGATTAGTTATAAAAAGGGAGAAACTTTCCTTCCTTTGTAGAGGTCCTGGGGGAGATTCCACCTCATCCCATCAGGGGAACATAACTGACAATCCTAATTTTCTTTCTTTTCTATGAGCAACTAAACATCCACTGTTAAGGTTAGGAGCTCTGTCTATTGTATGGATTGATAATATTATTTTTCTATTTTAATTCATGTTTTGATTTATATTTCAATAATTGTTTTCGTTCTTTATTTTATGAATTTGGGTGGAACGGAAGTATGACCCATGTTCTAATTGAGTTCTTGTAAAACTTGGAAAAGCTCTTTACTTGAACAATAGCTTGAAAATATATTATCCTAAATTTCTAATTGTTTGTATTTAACGGGATACGTGACATATAATCCCTTTATCTTTGAATAATTAGGATTCTTGTGGCATATAAACTAGGATTCGATCATCACCCTCTAATTGGAATTAATTGACCAAGGAATTGGCAGTTGATGAATTTTAGAGGAGACTAGGAAGGTCTAAGGAATTAGGGTCTAGTCATAAATAGTTTGCCATGAATTAAATCTTGCATAATTAAAATAGTTAATAAGAAAAGTCAATCCAGAAAATAGATAACTCTGAAGCCTTAACTATCTTCTCCATATATTATTCCCATCTTAATTACTTGCCTTTCTTCAATATTTTTTATATTGTTTAATCTCTTTTATACTGCATCTCAACACCAATTTTTGTTTGTCTAACTAAGCCTATCAAACACTATTGTTGCTTAGTCCATCAATCCTCGTGGGATCGACCCTTACTCACGTAAGGTATTACTTGGTACGACCCGGTGCACTTGCCGGTTAGTAAGTGTGGTTGTAAAAGTACTGCACCAGTCAAGTGGACTAAAATCTAAATCCTTAATTAACCCAATCTTCCCACCTAACTTAGGACAATCCATGTAATCAAAATACAAAACCTAACTATCCATTAACCATGTTCTCCACATATTCATGCATCCTAATTTTGAGTACAGTACATATGCATTGCTATCACCATTTACTTTGGGGCATTTTGTCCCCTTTTATTATTTGCTCTTTTTTTTCTTTTTCTCCCCATTTATTTTATTTTATTTTTATTTTTTATTTTTTTATTTTTTTATTTTTTTATCAATGCATATGGTTAAATTATTAAATGCATGAACATGTCCTAAACACTTCTTTCACATAGATATACAACACCCAATTCTTAAAACCAAATGTTTCCAAACCCAACTTCCCCACACTTAAATCATGAACACTCTCACTATTCTAAGCTAACCAAGGATTCAAATTAAGGACATTATTGTTTTACGCTTAGAGTTAATGATGTGCTAGAGTAAAGAACAAATGGGATAAGTAGGCTCAACATTGGTTTACAAAGGATAATGAAAAGGTTAAGGCCATATGGGTATGTAAGCTCAGTGAAACAAGACCTCAATCATATAAGTGCACGCATACATCAAATAATGGAAATATAGAATTAAGCAAGACAAAGATCACAATTTTAGAGAGAAAAATACACAAAAAATAAAATATTGGTTGGTAAAAAGCAACCAATCAAATAGGCTCAAAAATCTCACTGGTTTTGTATGTTCGAGCTCTAAACCTTGTTCCAAAATAAAATTCTTCAAGCAAGGTTTAACAAAAAGTTTTAATTTAAATTAGTGAAATACTATAAAAAGTTTCATAGAAAAAAAATGTTACTTCAACCAAGTACTAGCTAAATGCACAAAATCAAACAAACATGCAATCAAACATGCAAATGCAACAACTAATTTACAAGGAAAATTAAACATTGGTGTTGAGACAGGAGAGTAATTAACCCACGGAGATTGGTATCGACCTCCCCACACTTAAAGATTGCACCATCCTCGGTGCATGCAAAGATGTGCAGGTGGACAGGTGGCTACAACTGATGCTTTTCTCCAAAGATTGTGCAGATGGACTTGTCTGTTGCCCCATATAGAAGTCTACTGTTTCCCTTCTTGATGGCCATCCTGAAAGAAGAGAAAAGAGAAGAAAAGTAACCCAGAAACAAAGATAGAAAACAAATAGAATATAGGTGGGTTAATGCCAAATAATGAGGGTCTCAATTACATGGTAGCTACAACATGCAAGTGAGAAAATAGTATAAGCAAATGGCATATCAATAGTGCTAAAATTGCAACAATGGGGAGAGAGTGTGGATAATGCAAGATAGTATAAGTTCATGTCAATGCAAAAGGAATACAGGTATCATAAAAGATTGGCATTGACAGATAAATAATATCACCCAATAATGTAAAACAAGTCACTAAGCACCAAAATAATACAAGAAAAGATACAACAGTTGAAAAAAACATTTAACACCAACGGAGAAAATAATAATCGTAGAAAAGAAAATAAAAACATGAACAAAATTAAAATGCAAGGAAGAAAGTATGCAAATGTAATAAGTAAATAAGAATGAAAGAGAATAAGGATGAGGAGTTAAAG
The DNA here is from genome assembly GCF_003086295.3 of Arachis hypogaea. Taxonomy (NCBI): domain Eukaryota; kingdom Viridiplantae; phylum Streptophyta; class Magnoliopsida; order Fabales; family Fabaceae; genus Arachis; species Arachis hypogaea. The sequence goes on from NC_092046.1 coordinate 56,508,979, forward strand.
GAATGAGGAAGAAGAAAGTAAGAAAGGAGGAGGAAAGAAGGAGAAAGGAGAGAAGAAAGAAGTGGGAATGAAAAACGGAACGCGATGCGCATGCGCAAGGCACGCGTGCGCGTGAAAACTGCATTAGCCATGCAACGCGTACGCGTCGCCCACGCGTACGCGTGGGTGGCCGAAGATGAACACTGACGCGTGAGCGTCGGTCACGCGTACGCGTGAGGACCCGCGCGGCTCCAGCACCATGGCATCATAACTCTCTGTTCATGCACTCTTTCACGCTGGTTTGCAATCCCACGCGTACGCGTCAGGTACGCTTATGCGTGGATTGACAAAAACGCAGGGGATGCGTACGCGTGCAGCACGCGTACGCATGGGTTGGCTTGTGCGCCAGGCACCCCTCCCGCGTCGTTCCAGCACAACTCTTTGTTCGTTTTTCTTTATTGTGCAGTCACACGTGACGCGTGCGCGTCGTAGACGCTTGCACGTTGTTCCATTTTTTTTATGCAGAATGCAGGTAGTGATGTAGAAATTATGAATGAACACTGATACAAATAAAATAAAATAAAACTAAGAATAAAAATGAAAGATCATACCATGGTGGGTTGTCTCCCACCTAGCACTTTTAGTTATTGTCCTTAAGTTGGACATTTGGTGAGCTCCGTGTCATGGTGGCTTGTGCTTGAACTCATCTTGAAACTGCCACCAACGCTTGGACTTCCAATAAGCTCTATCAATTCCAAGTAAATTCCCCAAGCTTTGATGGAGTTCTCTACAAGCTTTGAGCTCCCAAAGTTGATCCTCTTGTATGCTCGGATCCTAAATCTTGTTTCCACACCCGTCTTCAAGTTGATCATCATGATTCCATCCGGGTGGTTTAGTCTTGGAATTCTCATGTAAGCACCCAAACATCCTACTAGACCCATTCTCTTTGGTTCTATACCAAGCATTGTTATCAAACTTTGAGCATGCAACCATCATGAACTTAGAGTGACGTTTCCAACCATCTCACAATTCTCCCTTACTCTTCAATCTACAGAGAGCTCTAAGTTGACCATCCGTTTCAAGCAACCCATACTCAAGTGGAATTAGAAAGCCTAGAGATAAGAGATTTACCCACTTGAATGGTGTAAAGGCTGATGGTGACTTAGGAAGGGGGACCTCCCCACACTTTGACAAAGCAAGGTCCACTCCCTTGTGCTCCTCTTTGATGATCTCCACCTCTTGACAAGCTTTTTCAACATTAACCTCGTCTTCAAGTTCGATGGGAGAGGATTCAATTGTGGATAGAAATTCATTGATTCTTGAATCCATCTCTTGATCAACCTCCTCCAAGTTTTCAACCATGACATGTCTTAGAGGTTGTACACCCTCCTCAACATCAAATTCAAACGTCTTGGAAGGAGGTTCTATGACTTGAGATTCCCATGGAGATTTCGCATCTACTAAGTCCTCAACCACTTTTCCTTCTTCGAGAATTTTGGTTTTCTCCGCTTCCTCCACCTCTTGACAACTTTCTTCAAGAGTCTCTCCTACCTCCACCTTTTGGGCCTCCTCTTGCTTCTCTTGAAGTATATATGCGTGAACCCGATCCATTACATCCCTAAAACGATCTCTTCTTTATTGTTCCGTGACAATAGCGTAATTGGGACCATGCTGCTCTTGGATTGCTGGAAATGGGTGAAGAGTAAGTGCACCAGAGCTTGAGGGTTGAGTATTAGGGGTAAAGGATGGATCCACACGAGATATAAGAGCTTGGAGAGTAGAGGTGAGACTGGTGAGAGTAAAGGTAAGTGTGGTTTGAAGCTCTTGTTGCCCTTGACGAATAACACTAAAGGTATCATTTATGGGAGCTTGGGGTGGATAGGAGGGTTCATTTGTTGGGAGAAAGGGCTCATAATGGGAAGGTGGTTCTTCTTGATAAGGATATGGAGATGGTGAATATTGAGGTGGTGGTTCTTGGGGGTAATTGTGTTGGAATTGGGGTGGTTCTATGTATGGTTCATATGGTTCATATGGTGGTTGGTTAGGTGGATATGGAGTAGGATCATATGAGGGTGTTTGGTAGTAGGGGGCTTGTGAGTATGGTGGTTCAAAGCTATGTTGAGGAGGGGGTTCAGAGGTATATTGTGGTGGGTGTTGATTGTCACAAAGAGGTCCACCATAACCATTGTCTTGGTAAGCATCATAGAATGGTTGTTGATAATACCTTGGAGGTGGTTGTTGCCAAGAGGGTTGATCAAATCCTTGTGGTTCCTCCCATCATTGATTGTCACATCCTTGATCCAAGCTCTCATTGTAATTTCCTCTTCCTACAACATGATTGTAACCAAACTCAAAGCCAGAGGGGTGAGAATTCATAGTAGCAAGAGAAATAAAAATTAATGAAAATAAACTCCTAAAACTAGAAACACTAACAAAGAAACGAAAAAGCAAAGTAATTCACAATAACCAATAATAAGGCACAGGTTTGCAATTCCCCGGCAACGGCGCCATTTTGACGAACGGATTTTTTGCTAGTAAAGAATTCACAATAAATTCCCGTTGCAAGTATAGTTTCTAAACCAACAATAATCCTTTCATACAAAAATTTGGTTGTCACTAAAACAAACTCAATAAAATTAAACCAAAGTATTTAAACCACGGGTCATCTCTCAAGGAAGTACAGGGAGGTGTATTTATTATTGGCTATGGAAAAGTATCTTTTTGGGATTTTGAATAATGAAAAAGAAAAGTAAATTGCAAGAATTAAATCGTTAACTAGAAAAGCTCTTGGCAAGGTATGAGAACTAGACGTCCTATCCTAGTTATCCTTATCAATTGTGATGAGAAGTGTTCATTGCTCCCACTTAGTTAACCTCTAATTATGAAGGAAAGTAAAGTGGACAAATCAATTTGATTCCTCAAGTCCTAGTCAACTCCTAAGAAAAGACTAGCTTTAGAGGGATCCAAATCAACCAGCAACTTTCAATTATCAATCAACAAAGGAGTTTGATAACTCAAGAGTCTCCAATTACTCTACCAAAGCTAAGAGGACATAAAAAGCTAATTTAAAACCATCCCAAGCATTTTATCAAACACTTGGAAGGCATAACATAAAAACATAGAAAAGTAATAGGGAATAAAAAATCCAAACAACCAATTGAGAGCATCAATAACATAAATTGAAGAAAGCAATCATAAATATGAAATACCTCAAATTGCATTAAATAGAAAATCAAAGCTAACATAGAGTTCATAAACCAAATTGGAGAATAAATAAATCAACAAGAGAAGATAGGTAAACTAAAGGACTAGAACAAATAAGAGTAGAAGAAAACTAAATTAAAGCAAAGTAGAAATCTAGAATTAAGAAAAGCTAAACCTAAAATCCTAAAACCTAGAGAGAGGAGAGAGCCTCTCTCCCTGAAAAACTACATCTAAAACCTAAAATTATGTGAATAAAAGTTGTGTGAATGAATAAATGTTATTCCCCCACTCTGCAGCCTCTAATCTGTGTTTTTTAGGCTTGAAACTGGGCCAAAAATAGCCCAGAAATCACCCCCAGTGATTTTTGATACATCCAACACGTGGCTCTATCATGCGTACGCATCGATTGAACTTTCGCAAGGTCATGCATACGCGTGATCCATGCGTGTGTGTCACCTAACAGCATGGCCACTATGGCAAATTATATAACATTTCAAAACCTCAGATGTTAGCTTTCCAATGCAACTAGAACCGCCTCATTTGGACCTCTGTAGCTCAAGTTATGGCCGATTTAGTACGAAGTGGTCAGGCTTGACAGCTCAGCAATTCCTTCAATTTCTTATATTCCTTCCACTTTTGCATGCTTCCTTTCCATCCTCTAAGCCATTCCTGCTCTATAAACCCTGAAATCACTTAACACACATATGAAAGCATCGAATGGTAATAAAAGAGGTTAATAATTAGCAATTTTAAGGCCAAAGAAGCATGTTTTCAATCAAAGTACAGAATTAGGAAGAAAAATGTAAAACATGCGAATTATGTGAATAAGTGTGAGTTTAGTGGATAAAATCCACTCAATTAAGCATAAGATGTTCCACAAAATAGTGGTACATCAACCTCCCCACACTTAAAGATTGCACCGTCCTCGGCGCATTCAAAGATCAACAAGGGGTGGGTACGGAAAATCGGACTCCTCTAAGGTGGGTTTTCACAACTGAGGAGCTTCTACAAAGATTATGTGGAGGGACTTGTTTAGAAGCCTTTTTCTTTCCATTCTAGGTGGCCAGCCTGAAAGGAGAGAAAAAAAAAGAAGATTAAGCCCACAAACAAAGATATCAAAACAAATAGAACACAGGTGGGGGCTAATGCCAAATAAGAGTGGGATTCTCAACTACATGGTAGCTACAACATGTAAGAGAAAACAATATAAGCAAAGGGCATGTCAACTAAATATCAAACAAATTATGAACACCAAAATGATTCAAGAAATTCTCAACAGTTGCATGGGAAAAATCAACACCAATGTGAAAATAACAAACTTAGAAAAGAAAATGAGAATAAGAAACAAAGTTAAAATACAATGAATAAAAGTATGCAAATACAACAGACAAAAGAAAATGAAAAATAAGAAAAATGAGAAGTGGAATTTTGAAGAGAGGGAGATGAAGAGAGTAAGAAAGGAAGAAGTGAGAAGAAGAAAGGTAGAAAGAAAGAAGAAGGAGAGAAGAAAGAAGAAGAAAGGAACAAAAACAGGGCAGCTGAGGCGCGACGGTGATGCGCACGCATAAACCACGCGCACGTGCCAAAAGAAGAAAGGGCAAGTGACGCGTAAGCGTCTCCCACACGTACGCATGAGATGCAGAAAAGAGAAGGTGATGCGTACGCGTGGGCGTAAATCGTACTCTTTGCCCAAAAACCGCACAACTCCAGTACAACTCTCTGGTTTTTGTACTAGGAACTCCAACATTATCATACGACGCGTGCGCGTCGTCCACGCTCACACATGGAGCGTGGTGCACGAAATTGTGATCATCAATGGCGCTAACAACTTGGTACGCACAATTGTAATCTCAACTCTTTGTCACAACTCCGCACAACTAACCAGCAAGTGTACTGGGTCGTCCAAGTAATAAACCTTACGTGAGTAAGGGTCGATCCCACGGAGATTGTCAGCTTGAAGCAAGCTATGGTCATCTTGTAAATCTCAGTCAGGCGGATTCAAATGGTTATGGAGTTTAAGATAATTAAAATATGAATAAAACATAAATTAAAATAGAGATACTTATGTAATTCATTGGTGAGAATTTCAGATAAGCGTATGAATATGCTTTGTTCCTCCTGAACCTCTGCTTTCCTATTGCCTTCATCCAATCATTCATACTCCTTTCCATGGCAAGCTTTATGTTGGGTTTCACCGTTGTCAATGGCTACCTCCCGTCCTCTCAGTGAAAATAGTTCAAATGCGCTATCACCGCACGTCTAATCATCTGTCGGTTCTCGATCATGTTGGAATAGGATCCATTGATCCGTTTGCGTCTGTCACTACACCCAACACTCGCGAGTTTGAAGCTCATCACAGTCATCCCTTCCCAGATCCTACTCGGAAAACCACAGACAAGGTTTAGACTTTCCGGATCTCAGGAATGGCTGCCAATAATTCTAGCCTATACCACGAAGACTCTGATCTCACGGAATGGAAGGCTCAGTTGTCAGGCGAGGCAACCATGCGTCATGAACCAGGAGGCTAAGAGATATGCACTTAAGCTATTGCAAGTAGAACGGAAGTGGTTGTCAGGCACGCGTTCATAGGTGAGAATGATGATGAGTGTCACAGATCATCACATTTATCAAGTTGAAGAACGAGTGTATATCTTAGAGAAGAAATAGGCTTGAGTTGAATAGAAAAACAATAGTACTTTGCATTAATTCATGAGGAACAGCAGAGCTCCACACCTTAATCTATGGTGTGTAGAAACTCTACCGTTGAAAATACATAAGAACAAAAGGGTCTAGGCATGGCCGAATGGCCAGCCTCCCAAAGATGAACATACAAGTTCGAAAGATTCTATGATGAAAATACAATAGCAAAAGGTCCTATTTATAGAAAACTAGTAGCCTAGGGTTACAGAAATAAGCAATTAATGCATAAATCTTCTTCCGGGCCCACTTGGTGTGTGCTTGGGCTGAGCATTAAAGCTTTCACATGTAGAGACTTTTCTTGGAGTTAAACGCCGGCTTTTGAGCCAGTTTGGGCGTTTAACTCCAGCTTTTATGCCAGTTCTGGCGTTTTGACGCCAGAATTTTTATGCTGACTTGGAACGCCAGTTTGGGCCATCAAATCTCAGGCAAAGTATGAACTATTATATATTGCGGGAAAGCCCAGGATGTCTACTTTTCAGCGGAATTGAGAGCGCGCCAATTGGGCTTCTGTAGCTCCAGAAAATCCACTTCGAGTACAGGGAGGTCAGAATCCAATAGCATCTGTAGTCCTTTTTCAGCCTCTGAATCAGATTTTTGCTCAGGTCCCTCAATTTCAGCTAGAAAATACCTGAAATCACAGAAAAACATACAAACTCATAGTAAAGTCTAGAAATATAATTTTTATTTAAAAACTAATAAAAATATAATAAAAACTAACTAAAATATACTAAAAACTACCTAAAAACAATGCCAAAAAGCGTATAAATTATCCGCTCATCAGAGCGCCTTTTTTTTTAAAAGCCTAAAAATAGAATTAAACACTCTCCTAACCTGTAAACACTCTAAACTTACCAAAATTCAAATATAACTAAAAATCTTTTAGTTTTTGAAAAATTTTTTCCAAAGACAATACAAACAAAACTTGCACTTCAAGCAAAATGCAATTCAAAAACAACTATTCTAATCAAAACATGGATCTAATAAGAAACCTAGCAATCAAAGTAAGATATACAAAAGTATGAAAAGAAGAAAACTATCTAACAATGGCAACCCAATTCATTCATTGATTGTATATACAAGAGAATAGAAAGAGTTTACCATGGTGGAGTGTCTCCCACCTAGCACTTTTAGTTATTATCCTTAAGTTGGACAATTGGGAGGCTCCTTGTCAAGGTGGTTTATTCTTGTACTCATCCTTGAACTTCCAAGGATGCTTGCTCCTCAAACAGTTGTCAGAATTTCCAACCGACTTCACCAAGTTTGGGTGAAGTTCTTCACAAGACATGAGCTCCCAAAATTGGCATTCATGTTGTGATCCGGGATCCCATATCTTATTTTCATACCCATTTTCTAATTGATCATCATTGTTCTATTCAGGTGGTAGGCACATAGAATTCTCATTGGAGTACCAAATTCTCCTCCTAGATCTATACAATTTAGCACTCCTCTAACCATGGTACCTATGCCTTGAGGGTTCAACCTTAATGTGCTTAACATCATTTTGCCAACCACTACACAACCCTCTCTTACTCTTCAATCCAGAAAGAGCTCTAAGTTGACCATCCATCTCAAGCAAACCATATTCAAGTGGGAAAGGAAAGCTTAGGGATAAGAGGTTTACCCACTTGAATGATGTAATGGATGATGGTGACTTACAAAGGGGTGGTCCCAATGATCTTGCAAGTTTCACTCCTTTGTGCTCTTCTTTGACTACCTCCACCTCTTGGCAAGCTTCTTCAATTTCAATTCCTTGTTCACCAACTTGTTCTATACATTTCTCATTGTTCAAGTCATGTGTTGGAGGTTGTGCTCTAGCCTCCTCAACATCAATTTCACAACACAATGAGAAAGGTTCAACAATCTCAAATAACACATTAGTTGGTGTGGAATTATCTTCAACGGTATGACTTGTCGCTTGCTCAACCTCCTCTAATCTTCCATCTTCCACAATATGCCTAGGAGGTTGCACATTATCCTCCTTAACATCGAATTCATGCTCAATGGAAGAATCTTCAACAACTTCCACAAAATCATCAACAACATTACTTGGTGTGGAAGTGTTCTCAAGCTTGGAATCCACCTCTTGTTCATCTTCACCTAGGTATTCAACCACTTCTTCTTCATCAACAATTTCTATCCTTTCCACTTGCTGCACAACACACTCCATTTCCTTGTTCTCATGTTGAGATTCTAAAATCTTCTTCATGCTACACTCTTCGGTTAATTTTTCACATTCATCTGTGGAGATGCTTTGTCAATGGTATGAATTCCATGAGTCTAAGTTGGCTTTAATTTGGGCAAGGTTAGCCTTGATAGCTTCGTGCGTCATTTGGGCTTCCTCTTGGTCTTTTTGACGGATGATTGCTTGAAGCCGATCTATTACTTCCTTGAGATAATCCCTTGGCTCTTGTTCCACTTAAATAACATAAGTAGGATCATATTGCTCTTGGATTGATGGACATGGACACTCTTCAATGGAAGGTTGTAGTGGAAAGAAGAGTTCATGTTGTGGTTGAAAGTTCTCATACATTGGAGGTGATTCATCTTGGTAAGAGTATGGAGGAGGTGGTTCTTGGAGGTATTGAGGTTAGAATTGTTGTGGTTCTATGGTGGTGTGTATGGCTCATATGGTTGTTTGTATGGTGGATATGGATTGGGATCATATGGAGGTGTTTGGTGGTATGAGGCTTGTGAGTATGGTGGTTGAGGACTATATTGAGGAGGGGGTTCATAGGCATATGGTGGGGGTTGTTGGTAATCACAAGGAGATCCGGCATAGCCATTGTCTTGGTATGCATCATAGAATGGCTCTTGCTCATAGTACAATTGGGAAGGTTGTTGCCAAAAAGGTTGATCAAACCCTTGAGGCTCCTCCCATCTTTGATTGTTCCATCCTTTGTGCATGTTGTCATTGCAATTCCCATTCCCTACAACATAGTTAGATCCAAACTCATAGCCAAAGTGATGAGAATTCATAGTGACAAGAGAAAATAAAAACAAAAGCTAACAAGAAATAATGAAAGTAAACTCCTAAAACTAGCAACAACTAACGAAGAAGAAAAAGGCAAACATATTCACAATATTCACATATATACAATAACTAAAACACCATTGCAATTCCCCGGCAACGGCGCCAAAAACTTGAAAGAAGGTTATCGTCGGTTAGGAATTTTCACAAAATAATTCCGTTGCAAGTATAGTCCAAACTGACAAACAATCTTCAATCAAAATTTTATTTTGTTTGTCACAAGTACAAACCCCAATAAAAATAAACCGAAGTATTTAAACCTCGGGTCATCTCACAAGGAATTGCAATGAAGTGCTCAATTATTAGCTATGAAGAAACAATGGGGTTTGATTTGGTGATTAACGAGAAAAGTAAATAGCAAGAAAGTAAATGACAATTAACTAATAAAGGAAAGGAAAAGAACTCTTGGCTAAGGCATGGAAATTGAGATTATCATCCTAGTCTACAAACCATATATTGACAATTATGAAGGGCCAAACCCATCAAGTCTACTTCTATGCTTGAAGTATGTCAAATAGGCTTGATCAACATCAACCCATAAGTCCCAACCTAGCAACTAATTGAATTATTACACTACAAAAAAAGAAGTTTAAAATGGCATTTATATTATGGCAGTTCTTCAGAACCGCCGTAATATTTGGATATTATGGCAATTATGGTCACTGCCAGTAATGAATTTGAATTTGGTGGCGGTTTTGGTCATTATGGCAGTTTTGAACCGCGGTTATCACTTGTATTTAAAATGACAAATTGGAAAGCCCTAGTTTCAGAAACACTTGGTTGAAAGTTGAAGCTCATGTATGATGCTACTGCAGTAACCTCTCCCTTGCATTCTCGGACGATCTCCTCCAAAGTGGGAGAACTCATGAAGAAATGAAGGAACCATAAAGCTGTCAAGTCTGACCTCTTTGCACTCAATTGATCATAACTTGAGCTACAGAGGTCCAAACGAGACGGTTCTAGTTGCGCTGGAAAGCTAACATCCAGGACTTCGAAATAATATAAAATTTGCCATATGTTACTTCGCGTATAGGGACGTGCACGCGCCATGTATGCATGTGCGCCGATGCTGCTCGTGGCCCACTAAAGTGAAATCGCCCCTAGCGATTTCTGAAGCACTTTGGGCCCAACCCAACTCATTTCTGATGCTATTTCATGCAGAATTCAAGCTTGGGCAAAGGGGGAGCAATTGTTTGGTAGTATAGCATCATGTAGGTTAGTTTCTAGAGAGAGAAGCTCCCTCTTCTCTCTAGAATTAGGTTAGGTTAATTCCATCTTAGATTTAGGTTTTGATTAATGTTCTCATCTTATTTCCTTTATGATTTCTTATTTCTACCACTCTATTCTTTTTAGTTCTCTTTTTAATTTTACTTTTATGTCTCTTTTATGTTTATGAATGCTCATGTTGAATTTGTTTACATTTAATGAAATTTAATGTTTGATGTTCTTTTATTGATGATTTGAGTTGTTGATTTACTTTTCTTGCAATTGGTAGTTGGTAGTTTTATTATTCTTGCACTTTTACCATGCTTTCTATTTGTACCCACCAAGTGTTTGACAAAATGCTTGGTTTGGCTTTAGAGTAGACTTTGAGCATTCTTGGCTTGGAAAGAGTAATTAGGCAATCTGGAGTCATGAAGACCCAACCTATGTTGGTGATCTAGAGTTGTTAGTTAATATCATTTTCAATGACGCTAATCTTTTGCTAATTCAATTAGTAAGTTGATTAGGAATTTTGATTTGAGATTAACTAGTCTTGTTTGACTTTCTCTCATGGAAGATTACTTACACCTTCTTCCAATGTTGGAGATGACGAAATAAGATAAATTCTTGTTAATTATTGTTATTAGTGACTAGGATGGAAAGCCTATGATCTCAACCCTTGCCATGAATGCTTCTCTTTATTAATTGCTTTCTTTAATTGCTTGTTTGAATTACTTTTCTTGCCATTTAATTTCTTGTCCTCTTATCAAATCAAACCCCCCCTTGTTCTTCATAGCCAATAATTGAGCATTTCATTGCAATTCCTTGTGAGACGACCCGGAGTTCTAATACTTCGGTTAATTCTTATTTGGGATTTGTTACTTGTGACAACCAAATTTTTTATTGGGAGGATTGTTTGTTGGTGTAGAACTATACTTGCAACGAGAATTTATTTGTGAAATTCTAGACCATCGAAGAATTCACTCATCAGAAGGCAGTTAGCAGAATAAAAGTTTCATCTACACCATGACGCCTAACAGTAGAACAGACTGTGTGAAAATCCCTGAGGTACTTGATAGGCTCTTGAGCAGGTAAGCCATGAAACTTGGGCATCAAGTTGATTAGCGCAGTCTTTAGTTCAAAATCTGCAGCCAGATTTGGGTGACGCACTTGATACGGTTGCAGAGTGAAGTCTGGAGCTTCAGCTTCCTAGAGAGTAATCTTCCTGGGCTCCGCCATATTACCTGCACGTAAATCAACCGAATTAGTAGAAAAGGAGCTTGTTTCTTCCTCCGATGGCGCTTCAGATTCACCCTCAGATGAGACTAGTGAATTGATAATAACCACTCCACCACCCTCAGAGGCTAACCTACGCCGAGCTCGCCTAATACTTGAAAGAGTCCTTTCAATTTCAGGATCAAATGCGGCTAAGCTCGGATCAGGAAACGAATGCGTCATTCAATGAAAGAAACATACAGCTCATGGTAATAAAATAAAATAAAATATGCAAAAATAAAAAATATGTACAGCAACTAATAATTTAGCACGCTATTGCAACTCCCCGGCAACGGCACCAAAAATTGATGCGGACAGAAATCAGCCAATTAAGAAATTAATATAAGAAATACGTTGCAAGTGTAGTTCTTAAACAGCAAAAATCCGATTATCAATTTAGAAGGGTTGTCACAAAATTAGAATAAAAATACTGGGAGTATGAATCCCAGGTCGTCTCCCAACGAGTTGACAAAAGGGTGCTATCTTATTAATCAGGACTTTTTCGAGAATTTTTGGGAGTTGAATAACAGGAAATAAATAATTGTAAATTAACGCAATAAAAATTAAAAGAGATTTATATATTCAAAATAAAAAGCCTTGACTGGGGGAATGATTAATTGGAAGTTCTGTCCTTGTTGGAATTCTCTCAAGTGTAGTATAAAGAGGTTGTTGTTTTCACTTAGTTAACCCTTACTAAATAAAGGAAAGTCAAGTGATTGAGCTAACTCTTATTCGCAAATCCTAATCCTCTCCCGTGGGAAGAACTAGCGTTAGTGAATAGAGAATTAGCCAACAACTTCCAAATTAACTAATCACTTGAGCATTCTAACTCTAGGGTCTCCATTTAATCAACCCCCAAGTCAAGTTGGGAGTCTACTCTATTGACATGAAAATTATTTGCACAGAATTAAAAAGGGAATAAAAGGAAGACATGATAAACAATAACTGAGAATTAATTAAAAGTAAAAATAATCATTTGCATTAATAAATTCTAAAAACAATCCAATTGTAACTCTAAACAAAGATTAAGGATATGGAAGAGTAAGGGAATAAGAAAACAGACTAGAATAATAACTTCAACGAAGGTAATGACTCTTCTCAATATCCAAAGCAAAAGTATAAAACTAAAAAATGTGAATGTAAAAGAAAACCTAGAGGAAGGGTAATTTTCCCTCCAAGATTCAAAACTAAAACTAAAACTACGCTAATGAGAATCTCCTTTGAGTCTCTGCATGTCCCCTGGCTCTAGTCTGTGTTTCTGGGCCAGAAACTGGGTCCAAACTCGGCCCAAAATCGCCCCCAGCATTTTCTATGATTTCTGCAGATCGCGCATGTCATGTGAACGCGTCAGTCACGCGTACGCATCGCTGGTTATCTTCGTGTGTCACAAATTAAAATCTTCGTCAGTCACGCGTACGCCTTACAAAGCCTGAAACACTGAACACACAGATCACGGTATCAAATGGTATAAAGGGAATTAAAATACACAAATTAAAGGCTTAGAAAACAAGTTTTAAATCATAGAACAAAACTAGGAAAGAATTGTAAAACCATGCAATTCGTATGAATAAGTGTGCAAAAACTTGATGAAACCATAAAATAGTGGTTTATCACTCCTCCTTAAACTCCTTTCAAGTTCAGGATCAAGATTAAAGAGAGGTTCTTTATCCCTGTTCCTGGTCATAAAGAAGAAAAGAAAGAATGGAAGCTTCTATATCTGATTTGAGTATAGAGAGCTCCCAGTGAGATGTGAAGAAAGAAGAGGAAGATAGAAGAATGATGATAGAAGAAGTAGAAGAAGAGTTCAAATAAATAGAAGTAGAGAGGAGAAGAATTAGAAATAAAAAAGATAAATAAGAATTAAAATATTTTTATTTTTGTTTCATCTATTTATTTAAATCAAAAATAAAAGTTAATGAATTAAAAGGATTTGAAAATTAAATGATGAATTTTCGAAAAAGAAGAGAGAAATAGAAGATGAAATTTTGAAAATTAGGAGAGAGAAGAATTAGTTAGGAAGTTTTGAAAAAGAAGAGAGAGAAGATAAGTAACTAATTAGAAAAGATTTGAAACCAAGATAAGATATAAGATTAGAAAAGATTTTAATTTAAAATTTGAAATTTGAAAATTAATTTTGAATTTTAAATTTTGAAATTTTGAAATTGAAATAAGATAAATATTTGAAAAAGATTTGATTTTTGAAAAGGTTTGATTTTAAAATTTGAATTTGAAATAAGATAAGATGAGATTTTTGAATTTCGAAGAGAGATAAAAAAGATAAGATAAGATTTGTTTTTAAAAGATTTGATTTTTGAAATTTTGAAGTTTAAAACTAAGATAAGATAAGATAAAAATTTAAAATTAAAATCTGAATTTTTAATGAAATTTTTGAAAATTTAATTAAAATAAAGATAGAAAAGATATTTTTTATTTTTGAATTTAATGAAGAAAGAGAAAAACAACAAAAAAATACTAAACTTAAAATTTTTAGATCTAAAGGGACCTAGTGTGGGAAAATTAACAAGAAAAACACAAAGGGACATCAAACTTAAAAATTTTAAGATCAAAACAAAAAGAAAAACAAGAACACTTTGAAGATATAGAAGAATACCAAGAACAAAACTCAAAGAATTTAAAGAACACAAGAACATGCAAAAGACACCAAACTTAAAAATTTTAAAAAATAAAGATAAAATTTTCAAAAATTTAAAGAAAACACACAAGAAGACACCAAACCTAAAGATTGACACAAGATTTAAATAAAGAAACTATTTTTGAAAAATTTTTACAGAGAAAGACTCAAAAATTTCGAAAACTACCAACAAGAATAACAACAGAAGACTCAAACCAAAAACAAAGATTAAACAAAGAAAATAAATTTTTTTTTTAAAAAGTTTTTGATTTTTCGAAGAAAAAGAAAAATAAAATAAAAGACTCTAACAAAATTAAAGACAATACCTGATCTAGGGAACAAGATAATCCATCAGTTGTCCAAACTCGAACAATCCCCAGCAACGGTGCCAAAAACTTAGTGCACGAATTCCCACGCTTCGTACAGCTGAACCAGCAAGTGCATTAGGTCATCCAAGTAATATCTGAGCGAGTCAGGGTCGATCCCATGAGGATTGTAGTTTAAACCAAGCTAAGGTTATCTTGCATATCTTAGTCAGGCGGATAGAAGAGTTATTGGTTTGCATTTGGTTAAAAGCATAAAAGGAATGAAAAAGGGTAATCAGAACTCAGAAGTCGTGTAAACTATAATAAGAAGGTGGTTAAGGCTTGGAGATTCTTTGTCCTTCTAGATTAACTCTGGTATTACTGTCTTCTTCAATTGTGAATGATTTCTTCTATGGCAGGCTGTATGTGATTGACGCTGGTTTGAGCAGCCACCAATACTCCTCCAGATCTGAACCCCAGGGTTAGTGCGAATCCATTCTGATTGAGAGTGAAGTTCCTACAGTTCATTCTCCTTGGTGATCCTACTCAAAGCACCACAGACAAGGTCGAATCCTCCGGGTCGGAGGATATTGCGGCTTGATTCTAGCCTCCACCACAGAGACCCTAATCTCCCCATACATTGGCTGAACTGGTGTCTCGAGAAGCCCCCAACGAATTCATGGATTAACGTCTAAGAGATGTATAGTCAAGCTGGCGGTTCAATGCTTTCCACTTAAGTATTCACACGAACCCAAGAAGAACACGGGTGGTTGTCAGGCACGCGGTCTTAGTATAAAAAACGAAGATGATTGTCACGGGTCATTGATGAGCGGATAATTTATACGCTTTTTGACATTGTTTTTAGTATGTTTTTAGTAGGATCTAGTTACTTTTAGGGATGTTTTTAATAGATTTTGTGTTAAATTCACATTTCTGGACTTTACTATGTGTTTGTGTGTTTTTCTGTGATTTTAGGTATTTTCTGGCTGAAATTGAGGGACTTGAGCAGAAATCAGATTCAGAGGTTGAAAAAGGACTGCTGATGCTGTTGGATTCTGACCTCCCTGCACTCAAAGTGGATTTTCTGGAGCTACAAAACTCGAAATGGCGCGCTTCCAATTGCGTTGGAAAGTAGACATCCAGGGCTTTCCAGAAATATATAATAGTCCATACTTTGGCCAAGAATGAACGACGTAAACTGGCGTTCAACGCCAGCCTTCTGCCCAAATCTGGCGTCCAACGCCAGAAAAGGATCCAAAACCAGAGTTGAACGCCCAAACTGGCACAGAAACTGGCGTTCAACTCTACAAATGGCCTCTGCACGTGCAACACTTAAGCTCAGCCCAAACACACACCAAGTGGGCTCCGGAAGTGGATTTATACATCAAATACTTACTCATGTAAACCCTAGTAGCTAGTTTATTATAAATAGGACCTCTTACTATTGTATTAGGCATCTTTGGATTACCTTATGATCCTTTGATCACGTTTAGGGGGCTGGCCATCTCGGCCATGCCTGGACCTTTCACTTATGTATTTTCACGGTAGAGTTTCTACTCCATAGATTAAGGTGTGGAGCTCTGCTGTTCCTCAAAGATTAATGCAAAGTACTACTGTTTTCTATTCAATTCTTCTTATTTCGCTTCTAAGATATCCATTCGCACCCAAGAACGTGATGAAGGTGATGATTATGTGTGACGCTCATCATCCTTCTCCCTTATGAACGCGTGCCTGACAAACACTTCTGTTCTACATGAAATAAGCTAGAATGAGTATCTCTTAGATCTCCTAACCAGAATCTTCGTGGCGTAAGCTAGAATGATGGCGGCATTCATGAGAATCCGGAAAGTCTAAACCTTGTCCGTGGTATTCCGAGTAGGATTCAATGATTGAATGACTGTGACGAGCTCCTAACTCGCGATTGCAGGGCGTTAGTGACAGACGCAAAAGGATAGTAAATCCTATTCCAGCATGATCGAGAACCGACAGATGAATAGCCGTGCCGTGACAGGGTACGTGAGCATATTATTCACTGAGAGGATAAGATGAAGCCATTGGCAAGGATGATGCCTCCAGACGATTAGCCGTGCCGTGACAGGGCATTGGATCATTTTCCCGAGAGATGACCGAAAGTAGCCATTGATAGTGGTGATGTATCACATAAAGCCAGCCATGGAAAGGAGTAAGACTGATTGGATGAAGGTAGCAGGAAAACAGAGGTTCAGAGGAACGAAAAGCATCTCCATTCGCTTATCTGAAATTCCTACCAATGATTTACATAAGTACCTCTATCCCTATTCTATTATTTATTATTCGAAAACACCATTATCACTTTATATCTGCCTGACTGAGATTTACAAGGTGACCATAGCTTGCTTCATACCAACAATCTCCGTGGGATTCGACCCTTACTCACGTAAGGTATTACTTGGACGACCCAGTGCACTTGCTGGTTAGTTGTATCGAAGTTGTGACAATTATGAATTAAGATCAGAGCACCAAGCTTTGGAGCCATTACCAGGATTTGTTCGAGCTTGGAGATCACAATTTCGTGCACCAAGTTTTTGGCGCCGTTGCCGGGGATTGTTTGAGTTTGGACAACTGACGGTTCATCTTGTTGCTCAGATTAGGTAATTTTCTTTTTGTTTTGTTTTCAAAAATTTTTCAAAAATCTTTCAAAATTTTTTCTTTTGTTTTCGAAAAAAAAAAATTTGTTTTCAAAAATAAATTATTCTATGGCTTCAGAATTTTTAAGAATGAATTCTAGCGTTTCATGAAGCATGTTGAAGCCTGGCTGGCTGTAAAGCCATGTCTCAATCCTTATACCCAAGAGAAGAGCTTCTTTATCTTTCTTAGCCAATTGGCTGTTGAATGTAAGAAATGTCAGGCGTGTCATGTCTGAGTTACATGCTAAAGCTTGGCTGGCTATTAAGCCATGCCTGACCCTTTGATTGGAGCTTTAGAGCATAAGATTCCTGGAATTCATATTAAAAATTTTGAAATCCTTATTTTTCTTTTTCAAAATAATTTTTCGAAAAATATAAAATAAAAATTCAAAAAAATTTAGAAAATCACAAAAATAAAAAATATTTCATGTTTCTTGTTTGAGTCTTGAGTCATATTATAAGTTTGGTGTCACATGCAAAAGCATCTAGCATTTTTCGAAAATTTCATGCATTCATAGTGTTCTTCATGATCTTCAAGTTGTTCTTGGTAAGTCTTCTTGTTTGATCTTGAGGATTTTTTTTGTTTTGTGTCTTTTCATGTTTATCATATGCATTCTTGAATTCTTAGTGTCTAAGCATTAAAGAATTCTAAGTTTGGTGTCTTACATGTTTTCTTTGCATTAAAATTTTTTCAAAAATATGTTCTTGATGTTCATCTTGACATTC
Source organism: Arachis hypogaea (assembly GCF_003086295.3). Taxonomy (NCBI): domain Eukaryota; kingdom Viridiplantae; phylum Streptophyta; class Magnoliopsida; order Fabales; family Fabaceae; genus Arachis; species Arachis hypogaea. The sequence goes on from NC_092046.1 coordinate 56,526,697, forward strand.
AAAGTGTTCTTGGTGTTCATCTTGACATTCATATCATTCATACATGCATTCATTGTTTTGATCTAAAAATTTCATGCATTGCATCTTTTTAGAGTTTTTCTGTTGCATCATAAAAATTCAAAAATCAAAAAAAATATCTTTCCCTTTTTCTCTTATCAAATTCGAAAATTTGAGTTGACTTTTTCAAAAATTTTTAAAATCAAGTTGTTGCCAATGAGTCAAATCAAATTTTCAATTTGAAAATCTTATCTTTTTCAAAATCTTTTTCAAAAATCAAATCTTTTTCAAAATTCTTAGTTATTTTCGAAAATTCCAAAAATATTTTTCAAAAATCTTTTTCTTATTTTTATACCAAATTTTCGAAAATAACATAATCAATTAATGTTTTGATTCAAAAATTTGAAGTTTGTTACTTGCTTGTTAAGAAAGATTCAAACTTTGAGTTCTAAGAATCATATCTTGTGATTTCTTGTGAATCAAGTCATTAATTGAGATTTTAAAAATCAAATCTTTTTCAAAAAACTAATTTCTATCATATCTTTTCAAAAATATTTTCTCATCTTATCTTTTTCAAAAATATCTTTTCAAAATATCTTTCCTAACCTCCTAACTTCCTATCTTTTCAAAATTTGTTTCAACCAACTAACTAACTTTTTGTTTGTTTCTTAACTTTTTCAAAACTACCTAACTAACTCTCTCTCTCTCTAATTTTCGAAAATATCTCCCCTCTTTTTCAAAAATTTCTTTTTTATTAACTAATTATTTTTATTTTTAAATTTAAAAAAAATAAAAAATAAAAAATTTTGAAAATTTCTAACATTTTTCAAAAACCATTTTTCAAAAATCACTAACTCTTTTTCAAAATAATTTTCGAAAATTATCCCTCTCTCATCCTATTCTATTTATTCATTCATATCCTAACATCTCATCTCACATCTCTTCCATTCGTACAGTTGTGTTTCTTCCTTTACATCACATTCTTTGTCTCCCCCTCTTTTCTTCCACTCACAAAGGGATCCCTATACTGTAACATAAAGGATCTCTATTATTATTATTATTTTTCTGTGCCTTCTTCTTTGTCATATGAGCAGGAGCAAGGATAAGAACATTCTTGTGGAAGCAGATCCAGAACCGAAAGGACTCTGAAGAGAAAATTAAGAGAAGCTAAAATACAACAATCCAGAGATAACCTTTCAGAAATTTTCGAACAGGAAGAGGAGATGGCAGCCGAAAATAATAATAATGTAAGGAAGATGCTTGGTGACTTTACTGCACCTAATTCCAATTTACATGGAAGAAGCATCTCCATTCCTGCCATTGGAGCAAACAACTTTGAGCTGAAACCTCAATTAGTTTTTCTGATGCAGCAGAACTGCAAGTTTCATGGACTTCCATCCGAAGATCCTTTTCAGTTCTTAACTGAATTCTTGCAGATATGTGATACTGTTAAGACTAATGGAGTAGATCCTGAAGTCTACAGGCTCATGCTTTTCCCTTTTGCTGTAAGAGACAGAGCTAGATTATGGTTGGATTCTCAACCCAAAGACAGCCTGAACTCTTGGGATAAGCTGGTCACGGCTTTCTTAGCCAAGTACTTTCCTCCTCAAAAGCTGAGCAAGCTTAGAGCTGATGTTCAAACCTTCAGGCAGAAAGAAGGTGAATCCCTCTATGAAGCTTGGGAAAGATACAAACAGTTGACCAAAAAGTGTCCTTCTGACATGCTTTCAGAATGGACCATCCTGGATATATTCTATGATGGTTTATCTGAGCTATCAAAGATGTCACTGGACACTTCTGCAGGTGGATCCATTCACCTAAAGAAAACGCCTGCAGAAGCTCAAGAACTCATTGACATGGTTGCTAATAACCAGTTCATGTACACTTCTGAAAGGAATCCTGTAAGCAATGGGACGCCTATGAAGAAGGGAGTTCTTGAGGTTGATACTCTGAATGCCATATTGGCTCAGAATAAAATATTGACTCAGCAAGTCAATATGATCTCTCAGAGTCTGCATGGAATGCAAGCTGCATCCAACAGTACTCAAGAGGCTTCTCATGAAGAAGAAGCTTATGATCCTGAGAACCCTGCAATAGCAGAGGTAAATTACTTAGGTGAACCTTATGGAAACACCTATAACTCAACATGGAGAAATCATCCAAATTTCTCATGGAAGGATCAAAAGCCCCAACAAGGCTTTAATAATGGTGGAAGAAACAGGTTTAGCAATAGCAAGCCTTTTCCATCATCAACTCAGCAACAGACAGAGAACTCTGAACAAAATGCTTCTAATTTAGCAAATCTAGTCTCTGATCTATCTAAGGCCACTGTAAGTTTCATGAATGAAACGAGGTCTTCCATTAGAAATCTGGAAGCACAAGTGGGCCAGTTGAGTAAAAGGATCACTGAAATCCCTCCTAGTACTCTCCCAAGCAATACAGAAGAGAACCCAAAAGGAGAGTGCAAGGCCATTGACATAAGTGCCCTGGCCGAACGTGTGAGGAGAGGAGAGGACGTGAATCCCAAGGAGGAAGACCTCCTGGGACGTCCAGTGACCAATAAGGAGCTTCCCTCTGAGGAACCAAAGGACTCTGAGGCTCATCTAGAGACCATAGAGATCCTATTGAACCTCCTTATGCCCTTCATGAGCTCTGATGAGTATTCCTCTTCTGAAGAGAATGAGGATGTTACTGAAGAGCAAACTGCCAAGTTTCTTGGTGCAATCATGAAGCTGAATGCCAAATTGTTTGGTATTGATACTTGGGAAGTTGAACCTCCCTTGTTCATCAATGAACTAAGTGATCTGGATCAACTGACATTGCCTCAGAAGAGACAGGATCCTGGAAAGTTCATAATCCCTTGTACCATAGGCACCATGACCTTTAAGGCTCTGTGTGACCTTGGTTCAGGGATAAACCTCATGCCCCTCTCTGTAATAGAGAAACTGGGAATCTATGGGGTGCAAGCTGCTAAAATCTCATTAGAGATGGCAGACAGCTCAAGAAGATAGGCTTATGGACAAGTAGAAGATGTATTAGTAAAGGTTGAGGGCCTTTACATACCTACTAATTTCATAGTCCTGGATACTGGAAAGGAAGAGGATGAATCCATCATCCTAGGAAGACCTTTCCTGGCCACAACAAGAGCTGTGATTGATGTTGACAGAGGTGAAATAGTCCTTCAATGGAATGAGAACTCCCTTGTATTCAAAACTCAAGGATCTCCCTCTGCAACCATGGAGAGGAAGCATGAAAAGCTTCTCTCAAAACAGAGTCAACCCAAGCCCCCACAGTCAAACTCTAAGTTTGGTGTTGGGAGGCCACAACCAAACTCTAAGTTTGGTGTTGAACTCCCATATCCAAACTCTAAGTTTGGTGTTGGAGAGTCTCAACAAAGCTCTGCACATCTGTGAGGCTCCATGAGAGCCCACTGTCAAGCTATTGACATTAAAGAAGCGCTTGTTGGGAGGCACAAAATAAACAAAAAAATCAAAAACGGAATCAAAAAATAGCAGAAGAAAAATCACACCCTGGAGGAGCATCTGTCTGGCGTTCAAACGCCAGAACAGAGCATAGTTCTGGCGCTGAACGCCCAGAATGGGAGCATCCTGGTGCTGAACGCCCAGAACAAGCATGGTTCTGGCGTTCAACGCCAGAAATGGCAGCAAATGGGCGTTGAACACCCAAAATGGGCACCAACCTGGCGCTGAACGCCCAGAGTTGTGTGCAAGGGCATTTTACATGCCTAAATTGGTGCAGGGATGTAGATGCCTTGACACCTCAGGATCTGTGAACCCCACAGGATCCCCACCTACCTCATCATCTCTCTTTCCATTCTTGATCATCCCTTCTATTTTCCATTTACCACTCACATCCATACACCCACTACCTTCAAAAATCAACATCTCTCTCCCACCCAATCCCACCCATATGGCCGAATACACACTCCCATCCATCTCCTCCATATCTTCTTCTTATTCTTCTATTCTTTCTTCTTTTGCTCGAGGGCGAGCAACATTCTAAGTTTGGTGTGGTAAAAGCATAGCTTTTTTGTTTTTTCCATAACCATTGATGGCACCTAAGGCCAGAGAAACCTCTAGAAAGAGGAAAGGGAAGACAAAAGCTTCCATCAAGGGTCTATAGCTCAGTGGTAGAACATTTGACTGCAAATCAAGAGATCCCTGAGATACCTCAGGGGATACATTTTCTTCCACACAATGATTGGAAGCAACTAAGGGTGGAACATCAAGAGCACTCCATCATCCTTCATGAAATCAGAGAAAATCTAAAAGCAATGAAGGAGGAGCAGCAAAGACAAGGAAGAGACATAGAAGAGCTCAAGGACATCACTAAGGTGGATTCATTCCTTGTTCTTCTTTCTTCTGTTTTTCGTTTTCTATGTTATGTGCTTATCCATGTTTGTGTCTTCATTACATGATCATTAGTAGTTAGTAACTTTGTCTTAAAGTTATAAATGTCCTATGAATCCATCACCTCTCTTAAATGAAAAATGTTTTAATTCAAAAGAACAAGAAGTACATGAGTTTTGAATTTATCCTTGAACTTAGTTTAATTATATTGATGTGGTGACAATGCTTCTTGTTTTCTGAATGTATGCTTGAACAGTGCATATGTCTTTTGAAGTTGTTGTTTAAGAATGTTAAATATGTTGGCTCTTGAAAGAATGATAACTAGGAGACATGTTATTTGATAATCTGAAAAATCATAAAAATGATTCTTGAAGCAAGAAAAAGCAGCAAAGAACAAAGCTTGCAGAAAAAAAAATAGGCGAAAAAAAAAATATAGAAAGAAAAAGAAAAAGCAAGCAGAAAAAGCCAATAACCCTTAAAACCAAAAGGCAAGGGAAATAAAAAGGATCCCAAGGCTTTGAGCATCAGTGGATAGGAGGGCCTAAAGGAATAAAATCCTGGTCTAAGCGGCTAAACCAAGCTGTCCCTAACCATGTGCTTGTGGCGTGTAGGTGTCAAGTAAAAACTTGAGACTGAGCGGTTAAAGTCAAGGTCCAAAGCAAAAAAAAGAGTGTGCTTAAGAACCCTGGACACCTCTAATTGGGGACTTTAGCAAAGCTGAGTCACAATCTGAAAAGGTTCACCCAATTATGTGTCTGTGGCATTTATGTATCCGGTGGTAATACTGGAAAACAAAATGCTTAGGGCCACGGCCAAGACTCATAAAGAAGCTGTGTTCAAGAATCATCATGCTGAACTAAGAGAGTCAATAACACTATTCGAAATCTGAAGTTCCTATAGATGCCAATCATTCTGAACCTCAATGGATAAAGTGAGATGCCAAAACTATTCAAGAGGCAAAAAGCTATAAGTCCCGCTCATATGATTGAAGCTCTGTTTCATTGATAGTTTGGAATTTATAGTATATTCTATTCTTTTTATCCTATTTTGATTTTCAGTTGCTTGGGGACAAGCAACAATTTAAGTTTGGTGTTGTGATGAGCGGATAATTTATACGCTTTTTGACATTGTTTTTAGTATGTTTTTAGTAGGATCTAGTTACTTTTAGGGATGTTTTTAATAGATTTTGTGTTAAATTCACATTTCTGGACTTTACTATGAGTTTGTGTGTTTTTCTGTGATTTCAGGTATTTTCTGGCTGAAATTGAGGGACTTGAGCAGAAATCAGATTCAGAGGTTGAAAAAGGACTGCTGATGCTGTTGGATTCTGACCTCCCTGCACTCAAAGTGGATTTTCTGGAGCTACAGAACTCGAAATGGCGCGCTTCCAATTGCGTTGGAAAGTAGACATCCAGGTCCAGAAATATATAATAGTCCATACTTTGGCCAAGAATGAAGGACGTAAACTGGCGTTCAACGCCAGCCTTCTGCCCAAATCTGGCGTCCAGCGCCAGAAAAGGATCCAAAACCAGAGTTGAACGCCCAAACTGGCACAGAAACTGGCGTTCAACTCCACAAATGGCCTCTGCACGTGCAACACTTAAGCTCAGGCCAAACACACACCAAGTGGGCCCCGGAAGTGGATTTATACATCAAATACTTACTCATGTAAACCCTAGTAGCTAGTTTATTATAAATAGGACCTCTTACTATTGTATTAGGCATCTTTGGATTACCTTATGATCCTTTGATCACGTTTAAGGGGCTGGCCATCTCGGCCATGCCTGGACCTTTCACTTATGTATTTTCACAGTAGAGTTTCTACTCCATAGATTAAGGTGTGGAGCTCTGCTGTTCCTCAAAGATTAATGCAAAGTACTACTGTTTTCTATTCAATTCTTCTTATTTCGCTTCTAAGATATCCATTCGCACCCAAGAACGTGATGAAGGTGATGATTATGTGTGACGCTCATCATCCTTCTCCCTTATGAACGCGTGCCTGACAAACACTTCTGTTTTACATGAAATAAGCTAGAATGAGTATCTCTTAGATCTCCTAACCAGAATCTTCGTGGCGTAAGCTAGAATGATGGCGGCATTCAGGAGAATCCGGAAAGTCTAAACCTTGTCCGTGGTATTCCGAGTAGGATTCAATGATTGAATGACTGTGACGAGCTCCTAACTCGCGATTGCAGGGCGTTAGTGACAGACGCAAAAGGATAGTAAATCCTATTCCAGCATGATCGAGAACCGACAGATGAATAGCCGTGCCGTGACAGGGTACGTGAGCATATTATTCACTGAGAGGATAAGATGAAGCCATTGGCAAGGGTGATGCCTCCAGACGATTAGCCGTGCCGTGACAGGGCATTGGATCATTTTCCCGAGAGATGACCGAAAGTAGCCATTGACAGTGGTGATGTATCACATAAAGCCAGCCATGGAAAGGAGTAAGACTGATTGGATGAAGGTAGCAGGAAAGCAGAGGTTCAGAGGAACGAAAAGCATCTCCATTCGCTTATCTGAAATTCCTACCAATGATTTACATAAGTACCTCTATCCCTATTCTATTATTTATTATTCAAAAACACCATTATCACTTTATATCTGCCTGACTGAGATTTACAAGGTGACCATAGCTTGCTTTATACCAACAATCTCCGTGGGATTCGACCCTTACTCACGTAAGGTATTACTTGGACGACCCAGTGCACTTGCTGGTTAGTTGTATCGAAGTTGTGACAATTATGAATTAAGATCAGAGCACCAAGCTTTGGAGCCATTACCAGGATTTGTTCGAGCTTGGAGATCACAATTTCATGCACCAGTCATCCCGTTCATCATGTTGAAGAACAAAAATACATCTTAGAATTAAATCAAACAAGGATTGAAGAGAAACAGTAATACTTTTATTAATCCATAAAACTCAGCAGGGCTCCTCCCCTCAACCTAGGAGGTTTAGAAACTCATATTGATAGAAAACACAATGATAAACGAAAATATGGCATAGTGTTTTTTATGATTATGTAAAATATCCCTTAAATACTAAACTAATGACTAAAGATTACATAAGAAAGGGTAAAACAGTCTTTTAGTGCTAAGATCCACTTCTGGGGTCCACTTGGTGAGTGTTTAGGCTGAGTTTTGATAAGATCCACGTGCTAGGAGGCCTCTAGGGCATTGAACGCTGGCTAGGGGGTCCTCTTTGGGCGTTTGGACGCTGGTCTCCTCCTTTGGACGTTGGACGCCTGGAATGGGGCAGGAGACTAGCATTGGACGCTAGTTTTGGGACTTCTATTCTGAAGCAAAGTATGGACTATTAAACATTGCTGGAAAGCTCTGGAAGTCAACTTTCCATATCCATTAAGAATGCTCCATTTAGATTTCTGTAGCTCCAGAAAAGCTCTTCCGAGTGCAAGGAGGTCAGATCTGGACAGCATCTGCAGTGTTTTCTCTGTCTCTGAATCAGACATTTGCTCTAGCTCCTCAATTTCAGCCAGAAAATACCTAAAATTGCACAAAAACACACAAACTCAAAGTAGAATCCAAAAATGTGAATTTTACACTAAAACTTTTGAAAACTTAATAAAAAATTGAACAAAACATGCTAAAAACTATATGAAAATGATGCCAAAAAATGTATAAAATATTCGCTCATCACAACCCGACATGTCCAGTAGCTAACTCGGGCATTGTCTCTCAGTTGTGCACAAATATCTCAGCACATTGGCTTATCGTTAGAGGGAGAGTGCCCTGTTACCATTAGAGGCAATATATGCCCTATCACCATTAGAGGGAATATGTACCTTGACACCATTAGAGAGAATATGTGCCTTGTCACCATTAGAGAAAATATGTGTCCTGGCACCATTAGAGGGAATAGGTGCCCTATCACCATTAAAGGGAATAGGTACCCTATCACCCTTACAACCAAAGAGAAAATATAGACATACTCATCATCAATCATTCTCAATCATGCCTCATTTATCATATTCATTCATTTTCAATCAATCATCGTCAAGTTAACCTTCATTTATAATAGTCTCAATATTCCGCACTTCCTCAATCAACCAGCATTAGTTTCATCATCATTTATACCATGTTTAACTTCTTTCAAAGCCCTCAATCTAAGTTCTTCTATTCATAACCTTCCACTATAGGTCCCCTCTCCGTTTTATGTTTAAAAATTAGGTATTAGGTCCTAGAAGGTAGTTATAGAGATTTGGAAATCTAGAGGATTGAATTACACTCAAAATTCTCATTCTTGGCTAAAACAGGAGGGCTCGCGTACGCAAGCTTATGGCTGCGTACGCGAGAGGGCAAAACAGTAGAAACTACTCGCATCGCGTGTGCCACCCGCGTACGCAAGAGTCCATTTTCACAGGTCTGCGTATGTGAGACTATGTCCGCATATGCAAGATATCAAGGCAACGAATGAATCTCACGTCATGTGTGCATGCTCGCGTACGCGACTCCTTTTTCTAAAAAAGCTGCTAAGTCTAAAACCAATTTTCGATACCAAACTTCCGACATTCATAACTTCCTCTACCAAACACCGATTTCTACAAACATTAAACCATTTGAAATAATCTTCATTCAAATCCAAAATCCAAGGCTCAAGTTATGATCTGCCGAAGTTGGTTAAAAATTACTTTTTGCAAAGAATTGCTAAATCTCCATTTTACCTAACTTCTTTCTCAAAACCAATAGTTTCACACTTGAAAATAACACTAAACATGCTTAATACCATTCTATGTCATTTCTATCTCTTTCACATAAACTAATCACTTAATTATATTCGATTCCATTCCACACAATCCAACAATCCAAATAACATAACTCATGCTCATCATAATACATTATCATCATCAAACATCAATATCAACAATGAACAATATCATCATTCATTAACTCATTTTCAACATAATTCCATATTTTTATCAAGGTTACTAAACATTAACATACATACACATTCCAACCTATCATATGGTTGTCTGGCCTATGTTTTCATGAAACAATATATATTATTTACGAAAAACCAAAACCATACCTTGACCGATTCCTCCCTAATGCCTGGAACGTCTTGAATTCCTCCATTCACAAGCTTTAAACCTCCACCACAAGAATTTTTAGCCCCCAGCATCCAACTCAAGCTTTCAACTCCATCAATTTTGTTCCAATTCCATACAAACATCACTAAAATCAATATAGAATTTGCTAGCTTAACAATTTCACAAGGGTTCGATGTTTCTCACCTTACTGATGGAGATTTGGGACAAGACCCTGCAAGTCCACAAAGATAATTTGATCTAAATTTTTTAGTGGGTTTTGTAGATAATTTTGAGACAAACGTGTGGCCGCTGACGACTCGTCAATCAGAGTTTCAGATTGAAAGTTATGGAAGAAAGAAGATTAGAATGGGGTTAGGGTTCTTCCCTTGCCACCATTTCAGCGTGAATCATATGAAATGCAGAAGGTTATGGCTGTTTCATACTTATATATGTTGGTCCTTGGGTCCGATTTGGGCCCTGTCTAACTAGTTTGGTCCGTTGGCCCATTTTTGGGCTAAAAACTTTAAAATTTAATATAAAAAAATATATTTTAATTATTTCTATCTTCCTAGACAATAAATTTTAATTTTCTAATTTCTTTAAATAATAATTAATTTTTTGCTTAATTATTTACTAATTATCCGGGGTTTACAAGCATCAACTTTCAAGAAAATCAGACTTCTTGAAATTCGTGTACTTTGATATTTGTAGTCCTTTGAAAGTACGATCTTTTTTAGTTGAGATATTTACTTTATTACTTTTATTGATGATCACTCAAGAAAGCTATGGATTATACTTTGAAGACAAAGAACAAATTTTTGAAAAAGTTCAAACAATTCCAAGCTTTGATTGAGAAACAATCAGGTAAAAAGCTTAAGTGTATTTTCATTGACAATGGTGGTGAGTACCGTGGTCCATTTCATGAGTATTACAAGTATCAAGAATTAGGCATGAAAGGACACCTCCTAAAATACCTCAGTTGAATGGTTTGACAGAAATGATAAATAAAATACTAATTGATAGAGTTAGGTGTATGCTTACTGAAGCTGCCTAAAATCTTTTGGGATGAAGCATTACTTACAGCAACTCATGTAATTAATTTGACTCCTACACTTGGTCTGGACAATGATGTTTCAGATCATGTTAGGTCGAGCAAAGATGTCTTGTATGATCAATTAAAAGTATTTAGAAGCAAAGCATTTGTTCATGTTCCAAATGATGAGAGGTCCAAGTTAATGCAAAGACAAGGTAGTGCTTTTTTATTGGGTATGGTTAGGATGAGTTTGGTTACAGATTTTATGATCCAGTAAGAAGCTCATAAAAAGCTGTGATGTAGAGCTTACTGAAGACTAAACTATTTGTTGAGTTAGATAATTTTGGGTTGATATTATAATGACAAACATTTATTATTGGGTTAAAAGCTCAATTGTATTTGTGATGTGTGTGAATTGTTTGTAGGCCCAAGTAATTTGCAATCAAGAAAGGGCTCAAACTAAATGGAAGCATTCTCCCTTGCACCAACCATTGCCCCAATGGTGCTGATAAAAAAATCAACAAAGAAAAAGAAACTTTGTAAACAAATAAAGATTTCTCAGATTAGGATTCAACAAAATGAAAAAGGTGATCTTCAATATCAAACATCAAAGAAGAAAAAAAAAAAGAAAAGTCAAACATTGAAGCTGCAAGGAAAGATCAAATCAAATGTTTATTTAGAGTAAATCACAGCTTTTTAGTTCCATTATATGCAACCACTTTGGCTTGTTTAAACTACTCTTCTCAATGTTGAACAATTCGGGAAAGAAGAAGAGAAAGGATCGCTTCCTCTTTGTTTCAAATCAAAGATTGTATTACATCAGAAAACAAAGTGTAGCAGCTGTGTTACCATTCTTGTGCATGCAAAAGTGAGATTGTTAAGGCTACTAATTTTATGCTGCATCTATTTGGGAAAGAAAAAGAAATTGGGGGTTACTTTTTCTCATTCAAATGAATGGCTAAGAATGAAACTTGGAGTCAAAGTTTAAATCAACAGTGTAGATTATTAAAGCAAAAATTGAAAAAGAAGAGCTAGCAAAAAAGGGAGAAAGCAACAAGCAAAATTAGAGAAAATGCAGAGGCAGTGAAACAAAATTGAAGAGCCAACTTCACACTATATAGTTGGCCTCACAACAACGTTAGGAAAATAGAGTGAAAAAAATTCAAAACATCATTTCACACATGCATAATTATTTTCCTTCTTCTTGAACTTCATTTTAGATATTTTGTGTTATGGTTATCTAATATTAATATTTCTATATTGAGAAAAAGGCAAATTATGGTGAGAAATAAAATGAAAAAGCCATGAGAGAAAAGAGACAATAGAGATATATTGAAAAGCCAAAAGAAATTTTTTGTGTATTTGGTTTTTGATGAACTAGGATTAGTTCTTCTTGCCAAGTTGGGATAACACTTGTTAGCTTTTGAACTAGTAGATTCTCCTTTACCAAGTTAGGACAGCACTTGGTGGTGGCTAGGCTTGGGTAGAAGCTTAGTGGTTGATATTAGATAAATTAGGTTGTAATATATTGGTATTGGTGTATGTAATCAGTTAGATTATAGTGAAAATTCTAGTATGGTTATAGGAGAGACTGGATGTAATTTTTATGGTACGAGAAAACCAGACCATAATACATGCTTGCCTATTTATCTTCTTTCCAACTTTGTTCTATTCTGGTTTTAGAGACAAAATGAAAAAAATCTCCTGCATAATCTGCTTTTGCAAAAAAGGCTAAAAGAGCTTCTTTTCTGAATTCAACTTAATTCAACCCCCTTCTCAACTTCTAGCGGTACCCTCAATTGGTATCAAGAGCCTGGTCTTAAGGAGTCAAGCATCACAGCTTGGAGCAAAGATGCATGGCCAACAACATGGGTGCTAACATCATGACGTACACGCTCATTGAAGAGCAGTCTAACAATAGATCTCCCTACTTCAACGGCAGCAACTACTCATACTGAAAAGAGAGAATGAGAACTTTTGTGTAGTCAATTGACTACAACATCTGAAATATTATTGTTAATAGATCTGATATCCCAACAAAACAAAATGCTGATGAAGATGTGGTGCCAAAGGAAGACAATGAGTGGATAGAGGAAGAGAATAAGAAGGTTGAACTCAATGCAAAAGCAGTCAACCTAATGCACTGTGCAATAAGTTTTGAAGAGTACATAAAATTTTGAAGGTGCAAAACTACAAAAAAAATCTGGGACAAGCTAAAACTCACCCATGAAGAAAAAAACAAGTGAGAGAGATAAGAATAAACATGCTGATAAAGGAGTACTAAATGTTCCTCATGAATGAGGTTGAAATAATTGACCAGATGTTCGAGAGGTTCTCAACAATCCTCAACAACCTGGACGCCATGGGAAAGAGCTTTTCTGAAGAAACTTTAGTAAGAAAGATCTTGAGAAGTCTTACTAAGAAATGGGAAGTGAAAAGTACTGCCATCTCCGAAAGAAATGATTTGATAAAAATTACCTTTGATGAGCTAAGAGGCAAGTTGCTCGCCTATGAAACTACCCACATGTCTTAGACAAAAAGAAAAATGTAGCATTGAAGTAAAGAACGATAGCCAAAGAAGATGAACCTGATGATAGCATTTCGGATAAAGAGATGGTGCTTTTTTTGCAAGAAAAATGAGGATATTAATGAGATTTAAAAGAAAAAGGTAAAAGAACTACTTCATCCAAAAATTTCAAAAAGGATCAATCCAAGTTTACTTGTCACCACTGCAAGGAGCCAAATCACTTCAAGTCCGACTATGCTCAATTGAAGAAAGGCAAAAAATCAAGGAAGGACAAAAAGAAGGTGATGGTGGCAACATGGAAAGATTTGGAAAATGATTATGATTTTGAAGAAGAATAAGATTCTTATCATGAGGCTCAAACGTGCCTGATATTGATGAGGTAGATCTCTTTAATTTATCCATTGATGAACTGCACTCTATTATCAAAGATTTCACTGTGAACTCAAGAATTTTTTTGATAAATATGTTAAGTCCAAGAAAGATAATGAGGCATTGAGAGCTGAAAATGAATTTTTATTAGAAAAAGCAAAGGCAATCGAAGCTTATGATGAAAACTCTTTGAAAGAAGAAATGATGCTTTAAAAGATAAATTAAACAAATTCAGTCTCAAGCATTCGATCTCAACCTCTACTGATTGAATTGCTGAAAATGAAAGGCTAAATGAGACAATTAAGAATCTTAATAGAGACCTAGCAAAATTGCTCAAGGTTAACAAAATCTTGACAACTTACTTGCTTATCAAAGATCTAGTTTTGACAAATCTAGACTTGAATTCAAAGAGGAAAGCAAATCAGTTTTTAAACAAACGTTTAAAAAATTTGAAGCTTCCTTTTCCAAGAATGTTAAGTCTAAAATTTTCAGCAAGCCTCAAAATTTAGCATATAGGAACCATTGCTATAAATACAATAAAAATGGTCATGTTCCTCAACAACGCTTCATTTTTCTGAGGTCTTTTGGTGATAACAAATTTTATAAAGTTGTTCATGATTATAATGCTCTTGCCTTACATCCAAGAAGAAAAAGGACATGTGGTATCTTGATAGTGGATGTTCAAAGCATATAACCGGAAAGGCTACCTTCTTCATCAAACTCAACAAGTATGATGGAGGGTTTGTCACTTTCAGAGATGATGGTAAAGGTAAAATAATTGCCATTGGTAAGGTTCGCAAAGATTTTTCTACTTGCATAGATAGTATTTTTCTAATAGATGGGTTAAAGCATAATCTCTTGAGCATAAGTCAATTATGTGACATTTGATATGTAGTAACCTTTAGGAAATTAGATTTTAAAGTCAGAAATGAAAAAACAAGGGTTGTTTTGTTTATTGCAAAAAGATGTGACAATGTCTATGGTCTCACTCTAGATAATCTTAAGTTTCAAAATATAACTTGTTTTTTTTCAATGAAATCTAAAAAATGGACGTGGCACAAGAGATTAGGACATGCTAGTATGTTTCAAATCTCAAAACTTGTTAAAAGAGACTTAGTCAAAGGCCTTTCTAACATTAAGTTTGATGAAGACATTACTTGTGATACTTGTCAAATGACAAATAAAAACTTCTTTCAAACCCAAGAAAGATGTTTCTACTAAGAAAATATTGGAATTATTACATCTTGACCTGTTTGGACCAACTAGGACTCAAAATATTGAAGAAAAAAACTATGCAATTGTTATTGTTGATGATTATACTAGGTTTGGTTGAATATCTTCCTGTTGCTCAGATCGTGCTCAGTGTCCCATCTAAAGTGCAGCTGTAATAAAGAAACCTTAAAATTAGTTAAGTAACATAGAAGATATAAACTAGCAAAGAAGGTTTGAAACCAAAAATAAAAGTAATTACCGCCCATTTCTGAAACCATCACTCCTTGGTCTTAGCAGGGATCTTCTTCTAGCTGGGCTAGGGATGGTCGTACAATAGCTTGATGATATTGGTCATCTCCTGCATACACGAATTGTTGTTCGGCGCAAACCTAACAACAAATTACAAACAAAATAATATGGCAATTCCATAACTAGGTGATAAACCCCCTTTTTAGGGTTTATCTTGTGTTGAATTTAGAGCATTTTGAAAACCTTTCCTCACATTTATTCAATAAAATAGCATGATTTTGTGATTGTCTCCTTAATTGTGCTTAGATGTGAAAACATGCTTTTTAGACCTTTAATTTGATCATTTTTATCCTCCTTTGATTTCACTAGATGCCTTGATATGTTTGCTAGTGATTTCAGATTGAAAAGGGCTAAGAAAGGATCAAAGGAGTGGAAGGAAAGCATACAAAGTGGAGAAATCATGAAAAGCCAAAGATTTGGAAAAAGCTCATGGGCGCGTGCGTGCACTATGCGCCTACGCGCGGATTGCGAAATGCTCCAGGGACGCATACGTGCGCTGTGCGCATACGCGCCGAAGGCCGCACGTGATTTTTAAAGAAGAACTCGTGCCTGGCGATTTTGGAGGGTTTCTGGCCCCATTTGGAGCTGAGTTTTTGGCGGGAAAAGGCTAAATAGACCAAGGAATGAAGGGGAATGGAGGAGGACATTCATTCACACATTTTAGATCTAGTTTTAGTTAGTTTTAGAGAGAGAAACTCTCACTTCTCTCTAGGATTAGGTTTAGTTAGATCTAGGTTTTAATTCATGCTTTTATCTACTTCTACTCTTGAATTCTTTGTTGTTACATTCATCATTCTTCTATTGTTGTTATAATTTCTTCTACTTTGTTTGTAGATCTACTTTTGTTCATTCTATTTTCTTTCAATTCAATTTGAGGTAATTCATGATAATTGTGTTTCTTTTGATTGTTGTTATTAATTTCTTTCAATAATTGTTGTTAGATTCTATTCTTGTTGTCAATTTACTATGTTTTTCTTTTGTGCCCTCCAAGTGTTTGATGAAATGCTTGGAAGGATGTTAGAGTAGAATTTTATGCTCTTGGCTTGGGAAGGTAACTTAGAAACTCTTGAGTTACTAATGTCCAAGTAATTGACGATTGGGAGCCATTAACTCTAGATCTCACTAATTGAATTGGTGGAGAGCTAGGACTTATGGACTTGGATTGATATAGCTCACTTGACTTTCCTTTACTACTAGTTAAAGGATGACTTAGTGGGATTGATCCTTGCCAATTCTCATGTTGTGGTTAGTAATAAGGATAGAGATCCTTGACCACCAACCCTTGCCAAGACCGCTTTATCATTTACATTTCCATTGTTATTTACTTTTCTTGTTCCTTATCCAAAACCCCAAAAATATACAACTCATAACCAATAACGAGAACACTAACCTGCAATTCCTTTGAGAGACGACCCGATGTTTAAATACTTCGGTTTATAGATTTTAGGGGTTTGTACTTGTGACAAACAAAATTTTTGTATGAAAGGATTATTGATTGGTTTAGAAACTATACTCTACAACGAGACTTCATTAGTGAAATTCTAAACCGTCAGTTTTCCGTTCATCAAAATGGCGTCGTTGCCAGGGACTTGCAATGGTGTTATGTTGTTGGTTATTTTATATATGTGAATAGTGTGAATAGGTTTGTCTTTTGCTTGTTTTCTAGTTTTGTTAGTTTTATTTTGCTTTTCCACTATGAATTCTCACTTTGACTATGAGTTTGGTTATCATTATATTGTAGGAAATGTGGACTTTAATGACAACATGTACCAAGGATGGAACACTTCAAGATGGGAGGAGCCTCAAGGAATTGATCACTTCTATTGGCAACAACCTCCGGATACTTATAGGTATAATTCACATCCTAGTGCATGCCAATTTGATAGCTATGGTGACTCTTTTTGTGATAATCAAATACCACCACCATATGCTTGTGAACCTTATCCTCAACATGACTATCAACCATGTTCACAAGCCCATTTTTACCAAGCACCTTCTTGTGACCCTTATCCACTATATGACCAATCACCCATACCACATCCTTAGGACCATTATGAGCAAGAACCCTTGAAACCACCACAACCTTATCATGACTACTATGAAGAACCACCTCAATGCACACAATCTCCATATCCTTACCAAGAAGAACCACCTCTTCATTATGAACTGTTTCTCCAAAATAATGAACCTTTCTAATAGATGACTCTCTTACCTTGCTACTTCAAGGCCAAGCGGATATGCAAAGGAACACCCTAGAGTTTGTGACTAATTTGACTAAGGTAGTGCATACTTTAGCCTACCAATGTTTGAACACTCAAGGTGCTTCCGTGGCCACATGTGAGAAATCAAAAGATGAGCAAAGAATGAAAGAGAGATTGGAAAATCCGGTGGAGAAGAAGGAAGAATCAAGCTTTGTATTGGAGCAATTGGAGACGCCTAGGGTCATTGAAGAAAAGGAAGAAGTGGTTGAAGATCTAGGAGATGTGGAACCACCATGGAAGTCTCAACAACCTCCGGAGCATATCAAGATTGAAGAATATGAAAAGGTTGATCAAGAGATGAACTCAATCATCAATGATTTCTTATCAATAATTGAATCCTCTCCCATGGGACATGAAATTGAAGCTATTAAAGACAACTCAACACCAAATGATGTTGGTGATCTCATTGAAGACTCTTCCATCAAATGTGAAGTTGATATGGAAGTAGATTTCACACAACCTTCCAAGTGTGATTTGATTGATGATAAGGAGGAATTGGAAGAAGTCGACAAGCAAGAAGAAGATGAAAGAAGTTGTCAAGAGGTGGAAATAACCAAAGAAGAGCATAAGGAAGTCGACCTTGCATTGTCTAAGTGTGGGGAGGTTTTCTTCCCTAAGCCACCATCCAACATGTCATTCAAGTGGGTAAAATCCTCAAACCTAAGCTTTACTTTCTCACTTGAATATGGCTTGATTGAAACGGATGGACAACTTAAAGCTCTTTGTGAAACTAAGGGTAAAAAAGAGTTGTGTAGTGGTTGGAAGTTCGGAGTTAGGCTCATTGAGGTCAGAACTTCAAAGCATAGGGACCATAATTGGATGAATGCTACTTTACATGGGTCTAGGAAGAAGACTTGGTGTGCTAGAGAGAATTCTATTTATCAACCACCCGAACAGAACATTCATGAGGATCAACTAGAAGATGGGTGCGAGAATAAGATATGGGACCCCGGTTCAAAGCACGAAGACCAACTATGGGAGCTCATATCTTGGATGGAACTCCATCCAAACTTGGTGAAGATGGTTGGAACTTCTGTCAACCATTTGAGGAGCAAAGATCCTTGGAGATTCAAGGATGAGTACAAGTATAAGCCACCATGATAACGAGCTTCCCAAATGTCCAACTTAAAGACTTAAACTAAAAGTGCTAGGTGGGAGACACCCCACTATGGTAAACTCTTTCTACTCCCTTGCATTTTTTATTAAAAAGTGAATTGAGATACCATTGTAGATAGCTTTCTTTCTATATATTGGTTTCAATAAATTGGTTGTACGTTGCTTGTGGAGCAAGTAACCCTTGCTTTTATTTGAAGATTCTCAAAAAGCCAAAAAAAATTTTGTCATTTTGTATTTTGAGTTGATTTTGAGCTGTAGGAAGTGTTAGGAGTATTTTGAGCTGTTTTTGCTTTTTCTGAAAAAAAAAACAAAAAAAAAGGGCGGGTCAAGGACGCGTACGCACGTTGTGCGCGTGCACGTCCATACGCGGATACAGGCCCATACATTTTTCAGAGAGTTGGGCCATTCTCGCGCAAACACTAGGCCAATGGCATAACCACTTGTACGCGTGCGCACACTGCGCGCATCCGCGTCGATATCCATATTTTTGCAATGCGCGTGCCCGCGTACATGCCGTGTGCGCGCCAATCCACTGAAGCAGTTTTCAGGCCTCCAACCCGAGAGTTGTGCTGAACCTGGGCCAGCATTAAGCCTCTAGCCCAACTCACCTCACGCGGTTGCGCACTGTACGCATCCGCGCCCATGCCTACATACCCCAACTGTGCGAAAGCGCACCTAGCGCTTCCGCGCCCCCTCTCTATTCTTCCATCCGCGCGGACGCACGCTGTGCGCGCACGCGTGGATTTGAATTTCCTAATACCCCATGAACTCGAGAACCCTATCAGTCGTGCACCCTTTTTTCCATTTCTGCTTTTGCACTCCAAGTTACACCATGCCCCTGTTCCGCTTCTTTACTGTTTTTCATTAATTTTGATAGGCCTAGATTAGGTTAATTAGTTGAAAACTCTGTTTGCTAGGCTAGTTAGATATGCATGTTTTAGTTGATCCTAGGTTGTTAGGTAGCTAGGTTGTGGTTAGATGATTCTAGGCCTGATAAGTGCTCCATTTGTGTTTAATTGTTTGAGTGTTACATGATGAGTACGATGAGTGGTGTGCTCTGTTCTATATACTCTGTTTCACTACTGTCTTGCTTGCTTAATGCTGCCAAGTCATATAAACTCCTTGATTGTGTTACATGTTTGATATGTTGAATTCATATGACTGATTTTTGATGCTATTTGCTATCCGGGAACATTCGATTTACTGCCGGAATGCTGCCCAAATTTCTAGAAATTGTTGTGTTCTTCAACTTACACCATATGCATTGAACTTGGCACTCTTGGTTTGAGAGTTACTTACCTCACACCAAGTTCAATCCCTAGGTCACTTTGGCTAGCATCTCTGTGTTTATGTTTGTTTCTCGCGATATGCATTGAACCTTCATGCACTTTCATCTATCAAATTACTCAATTGTCTTATGCTCAAGTTAACGATTAAGTTTACCATTTGAGTTGAACTTGCAAATTTGTTAAATATGGTTCATGCATTTGCAACAATTGGTAAATTCAACTTGTGTAACTCTTTTTCACTCAAATTAGTTTCTAACTTGTTTTATGTTACACAAATGCACTTTCGTTTTGTCAAACACCAATTATTGCATTATTAATGACCGCGACATTGATTGATGACCTACTTTCAATTAATTACTTCTTTTATAATGTCATATTTCATCATCAATGACTGCTTCCTCCCCGTGTTTGTGAGTATGCTTGTTACCATTACTTGTGACTCATTGTGATTAAGCAAATGACCATCATACCCCTTACCTTTGAACCAATTTTCTAACTTTTAACTTGCCTAACATGCTAATTTCTCTTTTTAGTTTTCAACTAACTCTCTAACTATTCTTTTTGGGTATGATGCTCATTGAGCTTAATGAACAAGCATTGTGCATATATTGCTTGAATTCTTGGTTTATGGATTTTATGTTGAATGCTACTTCCTGTTGCTTGTATTCTAAGTTTTTCTTCACTTTTTAACTCACTTCATATTAATATGCCATTTCTTGCTTTCCATTCCCCTATTTGCCTAGTTGTTTATATCATGCCATATTTGCTTTCAGGATGGCCGATAGAGAAAAAGCAAAGGCTACTACCTCAAGAAAGAGGAAGAAATCTCAAGCCTCCACCCTCTCCCCTTATACCAACTATGCAAAGAACCCACTTAATGAAGTGGATAAATAAAATCAGCTGCTACCCCCACTGACTCGTACACATTTCCAAATCTTTACTGTGAGCTGCATTTCCCTAACTATCAGAAGACAAAGCTAAACATTGAGAAGAAATTGGCCCTTCCCAATGACCCGAGGTGCTCCATTAATACTCGTATTCAGGAACTGGGCTTAGGGTTTGTTGATAGGAATTTGGGAAGAATAAACACTTCATGGGTCAAGGAGTTTTACTCCAACCTCTTCCGCACGACTCTTGAGTCAGTCCACCTACGGGGCGGGCAGGTTTTAGTGACTAAGGCTGCCATTAAGGGTGTTTTGCATTGTCTACCCCGGACTGGTGACACATGTGCATACCAGCAGGCTGAGATAGCAATAAATGCTATGACCTTTGACTATGAGGCACTGAAGTGCGTTATTGCCACACCGGAAGCCCCTTGGGTGATGAACTCTAACAACCAAAGGCCCAAGGGGATGTTATTTGCTTATCTATCTAGAGAGGCTAGGACTTGGCAGCAGATATTCGCCCACTATGTCCTGTCTACTACCTATTTTTCTGAGATTCTGATGGATATGCTTCTTCTGATTGGCTGTGTCATGGAGGGAAAGGAGGTATACTTTTCCCAGTTGATCAGGTGTGGCATGTGGCGAGCACACATCCGTGGCCTCCTACCATTTCCTACATTGGTCACTGGCATGGTTAAGTTAGCTGGTGCCCCATGGAGGAAAGATGACGTGATACCACCACCCCCAGACGGCAACGAGAAGGAAGTTACTATTCCGTAGGGTACGTGGGTGCATGAGAAGCCCCCATCCAGGTGCCGCTCTCGAGCTAGAGCAGCAATAGAGGCAGCTAGACCTTCATCCTCTACAGCAGCAGCAGGACTCTCTTCTTCTTCAGCAGCAGTAGGACCACTTTTACCACCACCACCAGCACCCGAGCCGACATATCAGCTAGTGCAGTGCCTGTTTCGCTTCATGGAGTGCAGTGAGCGTCATATTATGCGACATCTCGATCGCATAGACCAGGTGTTTGTATCACAGGACATTGAGCTACCCCCTCTCCCCGACTCTCCCACTTCCGATGAGGAGGATCATGAGCAGAGCATGAGGAGGAGCATGTTGAGGAGCCGGTTCAGCAGGAGGCCCCTCCACAGACGCAGGCTACTCAGGAGACTCAGCAGCCTCCCGAGGAGCCAGTGCCCCAGACAGTACCCCAGCCAGTGCCCCAGACAGTGCCCCAGACAGTACCCCAGCCAGAGCCAGATGTGACTGTTGACCCTCACCATGAGCCCGATCACTGGCATCGAGGACGATGCTTCATCTTAAGTGTGGGGAGGTCACTGTCGTAGCCGTCGGTGGATTTGGTGAACATTTTCGGACACTATCACTTAGTTCATCTTATTTTGCTTTATTTTGCACTATTTTGGGATTATTGTATATATTTGCTATTGTGGATACTTTTATTTTGGTTATTGCATACTTTTATGGTATATATTGCATTTTAGCCTTGTGGTTGTGATTTGAAAAATGTTTTGAATTGTTGAAACCTTAGTTAAACCCTTTGTACATAAAAGAATTTGTTTTGATTTAAAAAGAGGGCAAACTAAGGAATTTTAGAATTTCTTAATCACAACATTGCATTTAGAATAAGCTTAATCAAAACAATGAATTTTTCCAAAAGATTTACCTATAGGGCACCACCCCAATTAATTGGAAATTTTTTGTGGAACTTGCATGAATTCATACTTTTGTGGATCATGTTTTGAGCTAAGAACACAAGCTTGTGAGTTTTGAGCCTATTGTGTGGTTACATTTTATAACCACTTATTTTCCTTCTTGCATGAAATTGTTCTTTTCCTATGATTGTGATCCTTGATTTGTTTAATTCTATATGTCCAATTATTCCTTGTATTCATGTATTTATATGATTCAGGCCATTATTTCATTAGCACACTTACCCAAATAGCCTACCTTTTACTCTCCATTGTCAACCAATTTTGAGCCTACGCTTAACCCAATTGTTCTTTATTTTAGCACATTACAAGCCTAAAGCGGAAAATAATAAAGTCCCTTGTTTGGATCTTTGATTAGCTTAGGCTAGTGAGAGTATTTTATATTCTAGTTTGGGGAGATTGGGGACATTGGTTCGGATAAAAGGGTATTTTGTAATTGTATATTTGGAAATTGGGTGCACACTCATGTATTGATTAAATGTATAGACCTTATGCATTGGTGTTCTTGTATATAGTTTTGAAAAAAAAAAGAGAAAAACAAAGGAAAAGGAAAATAAAATATATATGAAAAAAAGAAAAAAAAAGAGAAAAAAGAAAAGAAGAAAAGAAAGAAATGAAAAGGGGACAAAATGCCCCAAAGTAGAGTTCAATAAGAGTCAATGCATAAGTGTTGGAAAAATCAAAAGAAAATGCATGAGTATGTGAAAAGTGAAGGATGGATAGTTAGGTTAGTACTTAATTGTATAGGTCATCATAAGTTAGGTGGGAAAGTTTAAGCTAATCAAAGATTCAAATTCTAGTCCACTTATCCATACATGATCCTACCTTGACCCTAACCCCATTACAACCTTTGGGAAAGACCTCATGATATTTGTATGCATGCATTGAATAATTGTTGATTGTTAGATAAAGAACAAATCTTGGAAAGCATGATTAGGAAAGAATTGAGTGAATCAACCCCTAGACACTTGAGTGAATAGAGCGGATACACATCCGGTGAGGGTTCGATTGCTCAATTACATGTATTCATCACTATCATTCTATTCATGCAAGTTTGTAAACCATTTTTGATAATTTAACTCAATTGTGGGTTGGATTTTGATTCTCAATACTCTAGCCCTTGTGCTTACATATGTTCTCTTGGAAGTTGATTTGTTTTGACCAAGCATATGCATTCATATAGTTAGTTGCATTTAGATAGTTTGCATTTAGATAGTTTAGTTGCATTGAATAAATGTCATACCCTTTGCTTCATTCTTGGTTTAGCATGAGGACATTCTAAGGTTTAAGTGTGGAGAGGTTGATAAACCCCTTTTTTAGGATTTATCTTGTGTTGAATTTAGAGCATTTTGATAACCTTTTCTCACATTTATTCAATGAAATAGCATGATTTTGTGATTGTCTCCTTAATTGTGCTTAGATGTGAAAACATGCATTTTAGACCTTTAATTTGATGATTTTTATCATCCTTTGATTCCACTAGATGCCTTGATATGTTTGCTAGTGATTTTAGATTGAAAAGGGCTAGGAAAGGATCAAAGGAGTGGAAGAAAAGCATACAAAGTGGAGAAATCATGAAAAGCCAAAGATTTGGAAAAAGTCCATGGGCGCGCGCGCGCACTATGCGCCTACGCGCGGATTGCAAAATACTCCAGGGACGCGTACGCGCGCTGTGCGCGTACGCGCCGAAGGCTGCACGTGATTTTTAAAGAAGAACTCGTGCCTGGCAATTTTGGAGGGTTTCTGGCCCCATTTGGAGCTGAGATTTTGGCGGGAAAAGGCTAAATAGACCAAGGAATGAAGGAGAATAGAGGAGGACATTCATTCACACATTTTAAATCTACTTTTAGTTAGTTTTAGAGAGAGAAGCTCTCACTTCTCTCTAGGATTAGGAGTATGATTAGGTTTAGTTCTTAGATCTTGGTTTTAATTCATGCTTTCATCTACTTCTACTCTTGAATTCTTTGTTGTTACATTTATCATTCTTCTATTGTTTGTTATAATTTCTTCTACTTTATTTGTAGATCTACTTTTGTTCATTCTATTTTCTTTCAATTCAATTTGAGGTAATTCATGATAATTGTGTTTCTTTTGATTGTTGTTATTAATTCCTTGCAATAATTGTTGTTAGATTCTATTCTTATTGTCAATTTACTATGTTTTTCTTTTGTGCCCTCCAAGTGTTTGATGAAATTTTTGGAAGGATGTTAGAGTAGAATTTTATGCTCTTGGCTTGGGAAGGTAACTTAGGAACTCTTGAGTTACTAATATCCAAGTAATTGACGATTGAGAGCCATTAACTCTAGATCTCACTAATTGAATTGGTGGAGAGCTAGGACTTATGGACTTGGATTGATATAGCTCACTTGACTTTCCTTTGCTACTAGTTAAAGGATGACTTAGTGGGATTGATCTTTGCCAATTCTCATGTTGTGGTTAGTAATAAGGATATAGATCTTTGACAACCAACCCTTGCCAAGACCGCTTTATCATTTACATTTCCATTATTATTTACTTTTCTTGTTCCTTATCCAAAACCCCAAAAATATACAACTCATAACCAATAATGAGAACACTACCCTGCAATTCCTTTGAGAGACGACCCGATGTTTGAATACTTCGATTTATAGATTTTAGGGGTTTGTACTTGTGACAAACAAAATTTTTGTATGAAAGGATTATTGATTGGTTTAAAAACTATACTCTACAACGAGACTTCATTAGTGATATTCTAAACCATCAGTTTTCCATTCATCACTAGGCAACCAAATAAACATAAATCCACTAAATAGGAATCAATTTTCAAGAACTTTCAGGAATGACCATAATCATTAAACAGGAATTCCATAATTAGGCAACCAAATAAACCTAAATCCACTAAACAGGAATCAATTTTCAAGAACTTTCAACAACAATCATAATCAAGAAATAGGAATACCATAATCAGGCAACCAAATAAATCTAAATCCACTAAACATGAATCAATTTTCAGGAACTTTCAACAATAAGCATAATCAGGCCAAATGGTCAACTGTAAGAGGGGCATCAGCTGCCTCACTTCTGTGAGAGGACTCCGGGGCCGTAGCTTCCATCGCTGGAGGCGGCATCGCCATGGCAGTAGGCTGCTAAGCGGTAGGAGGTGGTGTTGTCACCGTAGATGGAGGTACATAGTTGGAGTTAGGGACCATGACGAATGTCTAGTTCGTTAAACCTGCAACCTATGACATCACCAGGGTGGTTGGAGTAGAGGGAAAGGATCTAGAAGTCCCAGGGATACTGGAAGAAACCTTCCCTCTACGTCGACCATGGCTACAACCACAACCAGCAGCCTTATCCAAAACACCTGTACCAGTTGTCATGTCTGCAAATAACATACCAATTAACAGAAATTCAGAAGTAAAAAAGATAAAAGAGATCAAAATAGAACATATCAAATAGAGAAAATAAGTCGAAGCATGTATGAATTTTATATACATGTTAATAGAAAAAGGCAAATTGTAACAATGAGTATGAACCTAGGCACATTTAACAAAAAAAAGCACATTCTAAAATGAATAGACATTTAATTATTTTTAGCAGTCCATTAGCTAATATTGTTCTTTCAACAAAATGAATTTACTAAGACAATTAATCACAGCTAAACCAACTTCTGCTAAAAGCATATGTAAGAAAAATGAGAATAAACCATTAAAATACAAGTGGAATTTGGGCAAAAAATGCAACCCATGTATGATTAAATTGTATGGTGTTGATTAAAAAGTTGTCTTAAAAATTTAATTTAATGGTGTAACTAATATTCAGAAATACAAAATGATGGTTTGAAATAATGAGTTAACTGATCTATTGTAGATCCCACAAAATTCAGCATTATATTACAGTGTTTAGCAGAATATCAGTTAATGAACCCAATACAAAAACAAATTACAAACCCAAGAAGTACAATAACATGCTTAATTACCTATGAACTAAGAGAAATTCTAATAAAAAAATTCTAATTTTACTCTAAATCAACCTAGCTAACAGCAAAAAGTAGTTTAACTAACTCAAATTACTAATGAAAAATTAAAATC
This sequence comes from Arachis hypogaea, assembly GCF_003086295.3. Lineage (NCBI taxonomy): Eukaryota > Viridiplantae > Streptophyta > Magnoliopsida > Fabales > Fabaceae > Arachis > Arachis hypogaea. The sequence continues at coordinate 56,552,915 of NC_092046.1, forward strand.
TAATTAAACCATAATGAATTTAAAACAGAGAAGATTAATAGTAAAATTGACAAAATCCCAAAACCAACCTCAGAGTAAAAAGAGTCGAGCAACGGTGGAGGTGGAGGTTGCAGTGGTAGAGGTGGCTCGCCGGAGTGTGCCTCGATGGAGAGAGTGGTGGACGTCGCGGTGGTGGAGGCATGGCTAGCGGTGGAGGCTCTGCATCCCCAAATCCACGTGGAGCATTGAGCACAGCCGGTGACGGAGGTTCTGGCTCACCGAGAATGGTGGAGCGGCAGCGGCAACGAGAGAAGCAGAGAACGGATGTGGAGGCAGTGATGAGAGAGAGAGGGGGTGGTGATGAAGAGAGTGAAAGAAAATTTCAAAATGGGAGAGACGATGGTTCATGATTTCATTAGGGTACGATTACTATTGGAAAAGTTTGATGGTAGCATTTTGCGTGTGCCCAAAATGCCAAAACGCAACATTTAACTAAACAAGGTTACCATCGGATGTAATTGCCAGTAAATCCAATGGTAGTGAGTGCACCATAATTTCTTTTTTCCCTCAAAATATTACCATCGGAACATCAATTTTGACAATAATATTTTAGGGTTACGAATTTATAGCCAAATCCGACGAAAAACTCGCCACTAACGTTTGATGGTAAATCCGACGGTAAATTCAATGGTACTCATCGTTTTTCTTATAGTATGAAGTGGTTGAGGTTGAGTTAGAGTTGTAAGAGAAATGTCTCATTTTGAGAGAAAACAACAAACACTAGAGAGAGGAGAAGAGAAGAAGCCATTTTCGCACTCACACATAGCTATCTCTATAAATTGTTCACTGCAAATACGTTAACCGTTAGATAAAACTTAAATTTGGAGAGTATGTTCCAGACTCCTGGTTCTTTATATTAACCGTTCAGATCTTTAATTTAAGAACTGTAGTTGGAAATATTGGCCACGTAGCAGCAACTCTATTTTGTGTATTTTCATCTTCTTGGTTCTTGTTTTGTAAGCTTTGATGCTTAGGTTGTTTGGCTTATTCTATGCACATTTTGTATAGTAAATTGTGACTCTCTCGTATCCTAACTTGATCATAGTAAAGCTATTTTTCTGGTCTTGATGACTCCTGATTTTTATCTCTCACATTGAGGAGGTTTTTCACGTTAAAAATCTTGGTGTGTTCTTATATCTATTTCTAGTTTTATTGTGCATTTTTTGTTGCTATTAGTGTGTTATTGTTGCTCCTCTAATTATTACAAGTAGAAAATTGTGTGTTTTATTGCTGTAAGTTGATTTTATAATTTTTAGCTTTTAGAAACTTAAGTTGATTGCATGTGAAATTAGAATAATTGAATCTTAGTAATTCAGAAATTTTAGTTGCACAGATAGTATCTTTGTAGAAAACATTGCATAAATTTATTTATCATAGTATTTGTATACATATTAGCATGATGATTTCACTTGCATTAGATTGATTTTATTGATAAATTCATAATTTATGATTTTTTTTTTGTTTGAAAAGAATGAAATTATCAACTTAACTTGTACATATTCCTTAAAAATGCATGCTTTTATGAATTTTCTTCTAATTTTACTTAATTGATTGAAACATACTTTTTAGACCTTTAGAATCATCAAATTAATTTCACTTTTTTTTCAATCGATGACTTGATATGTTTATTTAAATTGTTTAAAGTTTAGGAAGAAAGAATGGTTTGGAAAGTTGGAAGAAAAGTATACAAAAATGGAGATTTCATGAAGAAATGAGGAATTGGCAAAGCTGCAAAGATGCCATATGCAGCGTGATTCATTTAAAATGGCAGATGGCTCACAATTTGGGGGCAATTTCGACCCATTTCAAACCATTTTTTAGTCATATTAGAAGCAAGCCTTGAGGAGGATCACACATACTAGAACATACACACTCATTTTTTCTTTTTTATTTTAGTAGTTATGATGCATCCGTATCTTTAGTTATTTTTTCTTCAGAATTTCATTTAATAAGCTAATGATTCTTGTTAGATAAGCAATGATTTCATGATTTAGTGAGTATTACTTTGACTTAGTTTAAATTCATTTATTACAGGAGAATTTGGAGAAAAATTAGCAAAGATCAAGGAGGAAAAAAAGGGTAGGAATCATCACAAAGAAGAGGCAACAAAAGGAGGAATCAAATAGAAAGCTCTCTGGACCAAACAGAGAGCTCTCTAGACAAGAAACCATGCCATATGAAGCCATGCATATAACGTGGGAAGCCCTGAGTTATATGCACCAAAGCTAACAGAGGCTAGGAGTGCCAATCCAAGCCATGCGTATAACGTGCCCCATCCTTGCATCATACGTGGGAGGCCATGTGTTGTACTTGAAGAACAAACAGAGGCCAATTGCACTAAATAAAGCCATGCGTATAACGTGGGGGTTGGTGCGTTATACTTGAGACATCAACAGAGGCCAATTGTGCCAAAGTGAGGCCATGTGTTGTTTGTAGGAGGCTATGCATATAATACACCAAATGGGCCACTCCTAGGGGCCTTAATTCACTCACTAAATCTTCTAATTCTTCAAACACTTAAGTGGATAACTCAAGGATTCACATAAGCCCAAGAAATCAAGCATTAATTGCCAATTATGGAGAAGCTCAACAGAGCTTATCTCGGAGGAAAAACTCTAGGAGAATACTTAATTAATGAGATTTGATTTGATTTAGTTTTCTTTTTGAATTAGTTTTGAATTTTGAATTGGTTTTAGGGTTAGGATAAAAAAGAAAAGAGCCACATACGTGAGCTTCTTCGCCCGGCCATTTAGACAATTGAGAATTTAGGTTTTTCTTTTATCATGAGAAACTAATCTCCTTTGTTAAGGTTAGGAGCTCTGTTTATTACCATGGATTAATGTTATTACTCATCTATTCTTGTTTTATGCATTGATATTTTCTTAAGAATTTGGTTTTCATTCTTCATCATAAGGGTTTGAGTTTTTTGGGAGATAGTTTGAATCTAAATTAAATTCTATATGCATCTTGGAAAAGGTTGTTTGATAGAATTAAGTTTGAAAACCTCTTCTCTCAATTCTGAAGGTTTTGAACTTGGCTTGATAAGTGACATTGAATCAATTAGGTTTAAATCTTAAGAATTGTGTGACTTATGAATCAGTACGTGTGCTTTATCTCTTATCATTATTGATTGATCAAGGAATTGCCGATTTGCTAAGTTAAGGAAAACCGAAGTACTAAGGGATTAGAGTGTGGTTAATTAGGGTTCGCCGTAAGATACATCTTTGCATGATTAAGATAGATAGTGAAAAGCATTTTTCTTGAAATTGTAAACATCTCCGAAATCTTAGCATTCCATTCATATTATTTTCTCAACAATTTATAAATTGTCTTCATTTAATCTTCTATTTTTACTCTTTGATATTACTGAAACCCTAATTTGAAATTGTCTATTTAAAATAATTGATTAATTTTTGTGTGCTCAGTCCATTAATCCTCATGGGAACGATAACATACTCCCGTGGTATTACTTGACATGATTCGGTGCACTTGCCAAGTTGTGGTTTTGCAAAACTCCGCATCAGTTTAGGACCTTGAATTCTAGAAAAAGATGCTCCAATTTTCTCTAGACTTCAAGAGTTTCTTATGAATTTATCTCTTGTTTTTAGATTTTAGTTTGTTTTATTGTTGTTCTTAGTTTATAATTTCTTATTTTGCTACTCTAGTTTATTAGAATTTCTTGTTACTTTCTTTTGTTTGCTATTTAGTTTATGAACTCATGTTAAATTTATGTTTTTTGTGAATGAATGTGATGTATTGCGCTTCATTGTTTCTTACTTGAGTTGATGTTATTGCTTTATAGAATTGAGTAGTTGTAGCTTTTATTATTCTTACAATTTATAATATTTTATTTTTATGCACACTAAGTGTTCGATGAAATATCTCACTTAGTTATAGAGTAAATTTTAAATTCTTGGCTTGGATTGAGAAATCGAGCGATTTTGAGTCATTAATGTCCAAGTTGATTGATAATTTAGAGATATTAATTAATCTTATTTTCACTAATACTAATCTTTTACTAATTCAATTAATAAGTTAGTTAGGACTTGTGGATTAAGGTTAATTAAGCCTAATTAACTTTTCATAATTTATAGAGGTTGACGAATTGGTTTTGCTCTTTGTAATTATCATGTTGTGGTTAGTGACAAGGATAGTGATCCTAGACCCTCAATCCTTGCCAAGATCTTTTAGATCTTGAATTTACTTTCTTCTCCTCTAGAGAAGAAATGTTTAAAGAACATACTATTAAGGATTAATAATGAAGGTTCTCAATGGCTTAGAGAATAGGGGATTGAATCTATAACCTCTTTTAAATTTAAATACATTAACTTCAAACTGGATTTAAATCAGAGTTGTTGTTGGGTCTGCAATGTTGATTATGCAAGAGACAATTTTATTGTCTCTTGGCGATTACTCAGTAATAGAGCAAACACATTACTTTTGAATACACTGAGTTGTTGTGATGTCTGCTAGATTAACTATGCAGGAGATAATTTTATTTTGTCTCATATCGAATAAAAACAGAAACATAGTAGAGAAAAGTAAATGATACAGTCAAGTATAATAGTTCAACCACCACTACAAGAAAAATGCTAAGTACTGTTAGATTTACCGTCGTCCTTGGGTTGACGGTATAAACGTCTCCAAAAACTGCTTACTGGCGAATTTATTTTGTCCAATGCTAATTACCGACGAATTTTTCGTCAGCCTTTTCAATGGATTTGGCAAGATTGTATTGATGGTTACTGTCGGATACATCTGACGATAACTTTGGCGCTATTTCACGTGTTTAAATCCTACCATAAACTATTTTTTAAATTTTTTGGCACAGCTAAGTCACAATTAGTAGACTCTTGTTAACAAAGTTATTAGCAGAAATTTAACATTGCCATAAATCAAGAAATTATTTTATTAAAAAATAAAACGTCTGAATGAAATAAAATGTCACAAATGTAAAATAAAATGAAGTAGACAAAAAAAATGCATAAAACCCTAAACCCTAAAAATTCGGGTAATCTATGTCGACGTCGTCGTCGTCGTTGTTGGCCTCGTGGTCCCCTTGCTGAGGCGGCGGAAGAGGTGCTGTCGTCGGTGCCCCACCAGCAGCGTCGGCGCTAGAACCAGTAGCGTCGCAGCCTCTAGTGTGTATCTGTTGGCTGCACTCTATCAGCTGTCACAACCGATCGAGCTACTCCAGCTTCTCCGTCAGGTCCAAGCTAGTGGCAACGCGTGCAAGAATCTCTCGATACCTCTGCTTAGACTACTCCGCCTGCTGGTGAGGCTCCTATGTTTGCTTTTGCACCTCCTCCCTCTGGTCGACAATTTCTTGAGGATCAGCAGGGCTGGTGGCAGAGGCAAAGACTAGCCCTAGCCCGAAACTGTGATTCTTTTGGGGTTCAGAGGTGGTCTCGTGTCAAATCCTATTGGGATCCACCCTTGAGGTTCAGACGGAAATGCTTGAACCCTATGTTATCTCTAAAATAGGCCTCCAATTCACACTTGATGTTTGGACGGATCTATGATATTAGGTGGTCTTTCCCTTGACAAACGTCGCTCATTACTGCTGAAAATGTTTGGTTGTCCGATGGTCATAGATCTTCTTAATAATGACATTGTGTTCTACATTCCATATGAATTTTAACTGCGCAAAGTGATTCACCAAAATTAGTTAGCCAGAATAAAATACAGTTCCTATATAGTTAAGTATTTTAAACAAAATTGGGTTCTTACCGCCCACTTCTAAAATTGTGATATTGTTTTTACTAAACTTTGAAGAGTGTTGAATTTCGGTTTAAAATTACAACGAACTGGAGCTTTTAAACTTGTGAATTTTTTAAATGGGTATTTAGCACTCATCAAATCTTGTGGCATGGGTGTATGATTGTCATCAGTTTAATTTACTAGTTTTTTTTTTATTATTTGATGAGTTTAAAGAAAAACAATAATAATTTGATGATGATAAAATATTATTAGTTGGTAAAAGCCCAAAATTTTTTGTAACGTGTGTGATTATTGTGCAAAAAAATAAACCGGCCCAATTCACTTGCCAACACTCTGTTTTCTCCTCTAGCCCGTAACCCATGTACCAAATTATATTACAAACTCTCTTCCCTCCAGTAGCCCGATATCCACATGATTTACCCTCAAATCAAGGGTGAAAAGGGTGTTTTATAAAGCAAATCTGATTTGACAGAAGCAAATCAAAGAAGTTAGGTTGTCATCTTTGTGCAATCACTTTAGCTCGTTGAAGCTATTTCTTCCTGCTGCACATTTTCTGATAAGAAAAAAAAAATGAAAGTTTTCTTTTTCTATTGCAAATCAAATGTCACAATTAAAATTTAGAGTCAAAGAATAGATTAATGGTACATATTTTTGAAGTAAAAAAAAATGAAAGAAAAAAAAATAATTAGATAAGAATTTAAACCAACTCTATTATCCATGAAATTGCTATTGCTTCAATTACATCAACGATGCTTTTAACTACATTGAACAGAACCAGCAATGATATACCTTTTTTCGAGACTTAAATATGTCTGGTTCTTTACATGATTGGTACCAGCCGCTTTTATCATTTTCTCTTCTACAAGATAAGAATAAAAGAATAAATGTGATAAAGGAAATTAAAGGAAAAAATAAAAAAAATGTTGATTGTTAATGAATTTACAATTAGGCACTAGCAGTTCAAGTAGATGATTGAATCGGTATTGCCCTATTTAATTTTTCTGGGATTAATTTTCTGCTGTAATCTTTGGTGAATGGATTAAACTTTGTGTATAAAATAGCATCACAATATTACGGCATACATTCTATCATTTAAATGTAAGCATACCTTTATAATTATATCAAATTTTTGCAGGGAAGGAAAACTGATCGACTTTGATAAGCAGCTGTCCAAGATGTGCAAGATGTTTACCTTTCAATCTTATCAAAAGTTGATTCTTCAAGAAGGAGAAAAATGGTGCTTATATGGTTGGATACACCATATAATCAAGGAGTGTATAATTTGTGGATAAATTAGGATCGTGTTTGGTTTTTGTAATTTGTGCCATTAAACTTAATTGCTTTTTGTAGTTTGGTTAGACTTACTAATAGAATTGTGATACTTGGCTTAAGAATTATCAAAGGAGACTTTGTTAGATAGAAAAGGTATCGTAGTAACAAATGGCGTGAGGGTATACCGAGAAAATAAACACCAAAAAAAAAAAAATCCTATAACTGGATCTTAGAAAATGTAATACTAATAGGTAAAAAAATGATAAAAACCAAGAAAATAAATGATAATTGTTACGATAAGATCAAACACATGGAATGGATGTCCATTTATCACTTGGGCGGTGAACAATAAAAGAGTCATTTTTTAAGGATGAACTAAAATAAATGAGAGTTGAATATAAGAGTATCTTACCTGTATAAATAGATGGCATCACTCGATATATTTTACACACAGTGAAAAGTAATAAATAAATCATCTCTCTCTCACTTCTTACGAATACTTCTCTTTTATGCTGTAATCAAATACTCTTCTCTATATATTTTTATTACAATTCTTTCTCTTCTTTTATTTTATTAGTATTCTAAATTCTCTTTTCTATTACTCTTTACATATAATATTAATAGCAATATTAATCATCTTTATTATATTGAGATTGTAACAATAAACAAATGCGATTTTCTCTCTCTTTATTTTTAATACTTCTTTCTATCTTTGTATATATATATACATTACAACATATAATATTATTATATATATATAAATTATTATTGAGCTAATTATTTTAATACTTGAGTTTTCTATTTATACATCTCTATTATATATATATATATATATATATATATATATATATATATATATATATATATATATATATATATATATCTTTTATTTCACAACACGTTATCAGCACGAGACTCTGATCAAATTTTTAGGAAGACTCAGGTAACAAATTTTCATTATGTCGAAGCTCTCTCATCTTGAATTCAATGCTCTTGATATATCTGGAAACAATTATTTATCATGGATACTAGATGCTGAAATCCATCTTGATTCAATGGATCTTGGAGATACCATTAAGGCTGAAAATAATGCATCCCAGAAGGATAAAGCCAAAGCCATGATTTTTCTCCGTCGTCATCTTGACGAAGGATTGAAAAATGAATATCTTACATTAAAAGATCCTGCAGATCTTTGGAAAGACCTTGAAGAAAGGTATAATCATCAGAAAACGGTGATACTTCCTCAGGCCCGATATGAATGGACGCATTTGCGTTTACAAGATTTTAAATCTATAAATGAATATAATTCTGCAATGTTTCGAATCACCTCACGAATGAAATTGTGTGGGGAAAAAATAACTGATCATGATATGTTGGAGAAAACTTTCTCAACCTTCCATGCCTCGAATGTGCTCCTGCAGCAGCAGTATCGAGAGAAAGGGTTTAAGAAATATTATGAGTTAATTTCTTGCCTTCTTGTTGCCGAACGCAACAATGAGTTGTTATTGAAAAATCATGAAGCGCGCCCAGCTGGCGCCGCCCCATTTCCTGAAGTAAATGCGGCAAATCGTTACCCCAGAAGAGGTAAATGGCAAGCTTTTAATAACAAGAAAAATTATGGAAGGAAAAAGAATTATGTTCAAAAGAGAGGATCTCACCAGAAGTGGGACAAAGAAAAGAATATCGGGCAGAATAAATCAACCGAGGAGAAGTGTTTCCGCTGTGGTGGAAAGGGCCATTGGTCACGTACCTGTCGTACCCCAAGGCACCTAGTCGATCTTTACCAGGCATCTTTGAAAAAGAACGACAAAGGAAAGGAAACAAATTTTGTTTCAAATGATGCTGAGAACTCCACCACTCATTATGATGTATCTGATTTCTTTGAGGACCCTGAAGGAAATATTGGTCATTTGATCAATGATGGAATAGTTTAATATGTGAAATTGTGAAGTATCTATGTAAATAAATAATGTAAAAAATTTATTGTTAATTTTTATTTTCTATGTATTTAAGTTTCAAATGTGATGTACATAAATAATGAAATATTAATATGAATTTTGAAATTATTAAATGTGTCAAATTTTAAAATAAAATTTTAGTATATGACATTATTTTATGTACAGTGTTTCTTAGAAAAATAATTCTGATCAAGTATTCAATTTAACTGTGCATACTACTCATTTTATTATTATTTGTTTTTGAAGAATGGCAAGGATATGTAATGAAGATGTATGCCTTGCGGATAGTGCAAGTTCGCACACTATTCTCAAAAGTGATATATATTTTACCCATCTTGTGCCAAAAGAGGAATATGTTAACACTATTATTGGCTCAGGCAATGTGATAGAAGGCTCCGGAAGAGCTATAATTTTGTTTCCTGGAGGAACAAAATTTATAATAAATAATGCACTATTATCTACCAAGTCTCTGAGGAACTTGTTGAGTTTCAAAGATATTCGCCGAAATGGATATCATGTTGAGACGATGAATGAGGGAAATCATGAGTATTTATGTATCACAACTCATGATTCAAATAAGAAAGTTATATTAGAAAAATTACCCTCACTTTCATCTGGGTTGTATTATACCAAGATTAGTGCAATTGAATCACATGCCACTGTAAACCAGAAGTTTATTAGCCCAAATGAATTCATAACTTGGCACGACCGATTGGGTCATCCGGGAACAACCATGATGAGGAGAATTATTGAAAACTCTCATGGACATTCACTAAAGAACCAGAAGATTCTTAAAACTAGTAAATTTTGTTGTGCTGCATGTTCTCAAGGAAAGTTAATTTTAAGGCCATCACCAATAAAGATTGGATTTGAGTCTCCTGGATTCCTGGAAAGGATTCAAGGTGATATATGTGGACCTATTCATCCACCATGTGGATCTTTTAGATATTTTATGGTCCTAATAGACGCATCTTCGAGATGGTCACATGTGTGCTTATTATCTTCTCGCAACCTGGCGTTTGCGAGATTATTGGCTCAAATTATTCGATTAAAAGCACAATTTTCAGAAAATCCAATAAAGGCAATTCGTCTTGATAATGCTGGTGAATTTACTTCCCAAGCTTTTGATGCTTATTGTATGGCTAATGGAATAAGTGTTGAACATCCAGTAGCTTATGTTCACACGCAAAATGGGTTAGCAGAATCACTTATTAAGTGCCTCCAATTAATTGCTAGACCCTTACTTATGAGAACAAATCTCCCAACCTCGGTTTGGGGGCATGCTATTTTACATGCCGCAGCACTTATTCGTTTGAGGCCAACGAGTTATCCTCAATTCTCTCCTATGCAATTAGCTTTTGGCCAGCAGCCAAATGTTTCCCATTTAAGAATATTTGGGTGTGCGATATATGTTCCTATTGCACCACCTAATCTCACCAAAATGGGACCCCAAAGAAAATTGGGAATATATGTTGGATATGATTCTTCCTCTATAGTGAGGTATCTTGAGATACAAACTGGTGATGTGTTTAAAGCCCGGTTTGCAGATTGTCATTTTGATGAATCAAAATTTCCAACATTAGGGGGAGAGAATAAGCTTCCTAAAAAAGAACTTAATTGGAATGCATCATCGTTGATGCATTTAGATCCTCGATCAGGGCAATGTGAACTGGAAGTTCAAAAGATTATACATTTGCAAAGAATAGCAAATGAATTGCCTGATGCATTTTCCGATACAAAGAGGATAACCAAATCTTACATACCAGCGGAAAATGCCTCAATTCGAATTGACGTCCCAATAGGACAAGTAGCCACTGAAGCAAATTCACGCCAGAAGCGTGGCAGGGCGGAAAATTCCCCAATTCGAATTGATGTCCCAGTAGGACAAATAGCCACGGAAGCAAATACATGCCAGAAGCGTGGCAGGCCTGTCGATTCCAAAGATAAAAATCCTCGAAAGAGAAAAGAGGTAAATAATATTCCTGTTGAAAAAGACATAGTAAAGACACCGGCAGTTGTCCAAAATTCTGATATAATGCCAGAAGACGTTCAGGTACCTGAAAATTGTGAAAATGACGAGATCTCGATAAATTATGTCTTTACAGGAGAGAAATGGGACCGAAATAAGACAATTGTCAATGAAATATTTGCATATAATGTGGCATTAGATATCATGCATGAAAGTAAGGATCTTGAGCCAAGATCAGTCGAAGAATGTCGACAAAGGAATGATTGGCCAAAATGGAAAGAAGCCATGAAGGCTGAATTAGACTCACTTGCAAAACGTGAAGTCTTTGGACCTGTAGTTCGTACACCTGAAGATGTAAAACCTGTTGGATATAAGTGGGTATTTGTGAGAAAACGAAATGAGAAAAATGAGGTTGTGCGCTACAAAGCCCGACTTGTGGCACAAGGTTTTTCACAAAGGCCCGGTATAGATTATGAAGAAACATATTCCCCTGTAGTGGATGCGATAACATTGCGCTATTTGGTCAGTATATCTGCATATCGTAAATTGCATATGCATTTAATGGATGTGGTAACAGCCTATTTGTACGGCTCATTAGATCGGGATATCTATATGAAAGTCCCTGAAGGACTAAAGACATCCAAACCATCCAATGAATATTCGCAAGGGTTATACTCAGTCAAATTGCAAAGATCTTTATATGGTCTAAAGCAATCTGGACGAATGTGGTATAATCGTTTTACTGAGTATCTGGCCAAAAACGGATTCAAGAATGATGATATCTGTCCATGTGTTTTTATAAAGAAATCTGCATCTGGATTCGTTATAATTGCTGTGTACGTTGATGATTTAAATATCATTGGGACTCCTGAAGAGATTCCAACAATTATAAAAATTCTAAAAGAAGAGTTTGAGATAAAAGATCTTGGAAAGACTAAATTTTGTCTCGGCCTGCAGATCGAGCATATAAAAAGTGGGATCTTTATTCATCAAACAACATACATAGAAAGGATCCTGAAAAGATTTTATATGGATAAGTCACATCCATTAAGTACACCAATAATCGTAAGATCTTTGGATGTGAAAAAGGATCAATTCCGTCCTTGATGAGCGGATAATTTATACGCTTTTTGGCATTGTTTTTAGTATGTTTTTAGTAGGATCTAGTTACTTTTAGGGATGTTTTCATTATTTTTTATGTTAAATTCACATTTCTGGACTTTACTATGAGTTTGTGTGTTTTTCTGTGATTTCAGGTATTTTCTGGCTGAAATTGAGGGACTTGAGCAAAAATCTGATTCAGAGGTTGAAGAAGGACTGCTGATGCTGTTGGATTCTGACCTCCCTGCACTCAAAGTGGATTTTCTGGAGCTACAGAACTCGAAATGGCACGCTTCCAATTGCGTTGGAAAGTAGACATCCAGGGCTTTCCAGCAATATTTAATAGTCCATACTTTGGTCAAGAATTGACGACGTAAACTGGCGTTCAACGCCAGCCTTCTGCCCAAATCTGGCGTCCAGCGCCAGAAAAGGATCCAAAACCAGAGTTGAACGCCCAAACTGGCACAGAAACTGGCGTTCAACTCCACAAATGGCCTCTTCACGTGATACACTTAAGCTCAGCCCAAACACACACCAAGTGGGCCCCGAAAGTGGATTTATGCATCAATTACTTACTCATGTAAACCCTAGTAGCTAGTTTATTATAAATAGGACCTTTTACTATTGTATTAGGCATCTTTGGTCTCAGTTTTATTCCATTGTTCATCTTAGGAGACTATTGATCTCGTTTAGGGGGCTGGCCATCTCGGCCATGCCTGGACCTTCACTTATGTAATTTCATACGGTAGAGTTTCTACACTCCATAGATTAAGGTGTGGAGCTCTGCTGTTCCTCAAAGATTAATGCAATTACTACTGTTTTCTATTCAATTCTTCTTATTTCGCTTCTAAGATATCCATTCGCACCCAAGAACGTGATGGAGGTGATGATTATGTGTGACGCTCATCATCCTTCTCCCCTATGAACGCGTGCCTGACAAACACTTCTGTTCTACATGAAATAAAGCTAGAATGAATATCTCTTAGATCTCCTAACCAGAATCTTCGTGGCGTACGCTAGAATGATGGCGGCATTCAAGAGAATCCGGAAGGTCTAAACCTTGTCTGTGGTATTCTGAGTAGGATTCAATGATTGAATGACTGTGACGAGCTTCAAACTCGCGAGTGCTGGGCGTTAGTGACAGACGCAAAAGGAGGGTGAATCCTATTCCAGCATGATCGAGAACCGACAGATGAATAGCCGTGCCGTGACAGGGTGCGTGAGCATATTATTCACTGAGAGGAGGGGATGTAGCCACTGACAACGGTGATGCCCTTGCATACAGCCAGCCATGGAAAGGAGTAAGACTGATTGGATGAAGATAGCAGGAAAGCAGAGGTTCAGAGGAACGAAAAGCATCTCCATTCGCTTATCTGAAATTCCTACCAATGATTTACATAAGTATCTCTATCCCTATTTTATTATATAATATTCAAAAACACCATAATTATTTTATATCCGCCTGACTGAGATTTACAAGGTGACCATAGCTTGCTTCATACCAACAATCTCCGTGGGATTCGACCCTTACTCACGTAAGGTATTACTTGGACGACCCAGTGCACTTGCTGGTTAGTTGTATCGAAGTTGTGACAATTATGAATTAAGATCAAAGCACCAAGCTTTGGAGCCATTACCAGGGATTGTTCGAGCCTGGACATCACAATTTCGTGCACCAAGTTTTTGGCGCCGTTGCCGGGGATTGTTTGAGTTTGGACAACTGACGGTTTATCTTGTTGCTCAGATTAGGTAATTTTCTTTTTATTTTATTTCCAAAAATTTTTCAAAAATATTTTCAAAATTTTCTCATCTGTTTTTGAAAAAAAAAATGTTTTCAAAAAATTTTATTCAAGATTTTTAAGAATGAATTCTAGTGTTTCATGAAGCATGTGAAGCCTGGCTGGCTGTAAAGCCATGTCTAAATTCTTTTGGACTGAGGCTTGCAAATTGTTATCAAAGAGCAATATACTCTCGTGTTAAAGACTAAAGCTTGGCTGGCCATTGGCCATGTCTAGTGTTTTGGACTGGAGCTTTCTTTGAAAGCTTGGCTGGCTAGTGAGTCATGTCTAATTCCTGGACTGAAGCTTTAGACTAACATGGCAAGATTCCTGGAATTCATATTAAAAATTTTGGAATCCTTATTTTTTCTTTTTTTCATATAATTTTCGAAAAATATAAAATAAAAATCCAAAAAAATTAGAAAATCATAAAAATCAAAAATATTTTGTGTTTCTTGTTTGAGTCTTGATTCATATCATAAGTTTGGTGTCAATTGCATATGCATCTTGCATTTTTTCGAAAATATCATGCATTCATAGTGTTCTTCATGATCTTCAAGTTGTTCTTGGTAAGTCTTCTTGTTTGATCTTGATGATTTTTTGTTTTGTGTCTTTTCATGTTTATCATATGCATTTTTGAATTCTTAGTGCCTAAGCATTAAAGAATTCTAAGTTTGGTGTCTTGCATATTTTCTTTGCATTAAAAATTTTTTAAAAATGTGTTCTTGATGTTCATCATGATCTTCATAGTGTTCTTGGTGTTCATCTTGACATTCATAGCATTCTTGCATGCATCATATGTTTTGATCTAAAAATTTCATGCATTGCATCTCTTTAGTGTTTTTCTCTTGCATCATAAAAATTCAAAAATCAAAAAAAAAAATATCTTTCCCTTTTTCTCTCATCAAATTCGAAAATTTGGATTGACTTTTTCAAAATTTTTTAAAATCAAGTTGTTACCAATGAGTCAAATCAAATTTTCAATTTGAAAATCTTATCTTTTTCAAAATCTTTTTCAAAAATCAAATCTTTTTCAAAATTTTTAGTTATTTTCGAAAATAACATAATCAATTAATGTTTTGATTCAAAAAATTGAAGTTTGTTACTTGCTTGTTAAGAAAGATTCAAACTTTGAGTTCTAGAATCATATCTTGTGATTTCTTATGAATCAAGTCATTAATTGTGATTTTAAAAATCAAATCTTTTTCAAAACTAATTTCAATCATATCCTTTCAAAAATATCTTTTCAAAATATCTTTTCTAACTTCCTAACTTCTTATCTTTTCAAAATTTGTTTCAACTAACTAACTAACTTTTTGTTTGTTTCTTAACTTTTTCAAAACTACCTAACTAACTCTCTCTCTCTAATTTTCGAAAATATCTCCCCTCTTTTTCAAAAATTTCTTTTTAATTAACTAATTATTTTTATTTTTTTATTTTTGATTTCAAAAATTTTCGAAAATTTCTAACATTTTTCAAAAACCATTTTCAAAAATCACTAACTCCTTTTCAAAAATAATTTTTGAAAATTCCCTCCTTCTCTCTCATCCTATTCTATTTATTCATTCATATCCTAACATCTCATCTCACATCTCTTCCATCCGTACAGTTGTGTTTCTTCCTTTACATCACATCCTTTATCTCCCCCTCTTCTTCTACTAACAATAAGGATCCTCTTTACTGTGACATAGAGGATTCCTCTTCTTTTCTTTTGTTCTCCTCTTTCTTATGAGCAGGGACAGAGAAAAAGGCATTCTTGTTGAAGCTGATCCAGAACCTGAAAGGACTCTGAAGAGAAAATTAAGAGAAGCTAAATTACAACAATCCAGAGACAACTTGATTGAAAATTTTGAACAAGTAAAGGAGATGGCAGCCGAACCCAACAACAATGCAAGGAGAATGCTTGGTGACTTTACTGCACCTAATTCCAATTTACATGGAAGAAGCATCTCCATTCCTGCCATTGGAGCAAACAACTTTGAGCTGAAACCTCAATTAGTTTCTCTGATGCAGCAGAACTGCAAGTTTCATGGACTTCCATCTGAAGATCCTTTTCAGTTCTTAACTGAATTCTTGCAGATATGTGATACTGTTAAGACTAATGGAGTAGATCCTGAAGTCTACAGGCTCATGCTTTTCCCTTTTGCTGTAAGAGACAGAGCTAGATTATGGTTGGATTCCCAACCCAAAGACAGCCTGAACTCTTGGGATAAGCTGGTCACGGCTTTCTTAGCCAAGTACTTTCCTCCTCAAAAGCTGAGCAAGCTTAGAGCTGATGTTCAAACCTTCAGACAGAAAGAAGGTGAATCCCTCTATGAAGCTTGGGAAAGATACAAACAGTTGACCAAAAAGTGTCCTTCTGACATGCTTTCAGAATGGACCATCTTGGATATATTCTATGATGGTTTATTTGAGCTATCAAAGATGTCACTGGACACTTCTGCAGGTGGATCCATTCACCTAAAGAAAACGCCTGCAGAAGCTCAAGAACTCATTGACATGGTTGCTAATAACCAGTTCATGTACACTTCTGAAAGGAATCCTGTGAGTAATGGGACGCCTATGAAGAAGGGAGTTCTTGAAGTTGATACTCTGAATGCCATATTGGCTCAGAATAAAATATTGACTCAGCAAGTCAATATGATTTCTCAGAGTCTGCATGGAATGCAAGCTGCATCCAACAGTACTCAAGAGGCTTCTCATGAAGAAGAAGCTTATGATCCTGAGAACCCTGCAATAGCAGAGGTGAATTACTTAGGTGAACCTTATGGAAACACCTATAACTCACCATGGAGAAATCATCCAAATTTCTCATGGAAGGATCAAAAGCCCCAACAAGGCTTTAATAATGGTGGAAGAAACAGGTTTAGCAATAGTAAACCTTTTCCATCATCAACTCAGCAACAGACAGAGAACTCTGAACAAAATGATTCTAATTTAGCAAATCTAGTCTCTGATCTATCTAAGGCCACTGTAAGTTTCATGAATGAAACAAGGTCTTCCATTAGAAATCTGGAAGCACAAGTGGGCCAGCTGAGTAAAAGGATCACTGAAATCCCTCCTAGTACTCTCCCAAGCAATACAGAAGAGAACCCAAAAGGAGAGTGCAAGGCCATTGACATAAGTGCCATGGCCGAACCTGTAATGGAAGGAGAGGACGTGAATCCCAAGGAGGAAGACCTCCTGGGACGTCCAGTGGTCAATAAGGAGCTTCCCTCTGAGGAACCAAAGGACTCTGAGGCTCATCTAGAGACCATAGAGATTCCATTGAACCTCCTTATGCCCTTCATGAGCTCTGATGAGTATTCCTCTTCTGAAGAGAATGAGGATGTCACTGAAGAGCAAACTGCCAAGTTTCTTGGTGCAATCATGAAGCTGAATGCCAAATTATTTGGCATTGATGCTTG
This sequence comes from Arachis hypogaea, assembly GCF_003086295.3. Classification (NCBI taxonomy): domain Eukaryota; kingdom Viridiplantae; phylum Streptophyta; class Magnoliopsida; order Fabales; family Fabaceae; genus Arachis; species Arachis hypogaea. Next base: position 56,570,160 of record NC_092046.1, read on the forward strand.
GGAAGTTGAACCTCCCTTGTTCATCAATAAACTAAGTGATCTGGATCAACTGACATTGCCTCAGAAGAGACAGGATCCTGGAAAGTTCATAATACCCTGTACCATAGGCACTATGATCCTTAAGGCTCTGTGTGACCTTGGTTCAGGAATAAACCTCATGCCCCTCTCTGTAATAGAGAAACTGGGAATCTATGGGGTGCAAGCTGCTAAAATCTCACTAGAGATGGCAGACAGCTCAAGAAAACAGGCTTATGGACAAGTAGAAGACGTATTAGTAAAGGTTGAGGGCCTTTACATACCTGTTGATTTCATAGTCCTGGATACTGGAAAGGAAGAGGATGAATCCATCATCCTAGGAAGACCTTTCCTGGCCACAGCAAGAGCTGTGATTGATGTTGACAGAGGTGAAATAGTCCTTCAATGGAATGAGGACTCCCTTGTGTTTAAAACTCAAGGATCTCCCTCTGCAACAATGGAGAGGAAGCAGAAAAAGCTTCTCTCCAAGCAGAGTCAACCAGAGCCCCCACAGTCAAACTCTAAGTTTGGTGTTGGGAGGCCACAACCAAACTCTAAGTTTGGTGTTGAATTCCCATATCCAAACTCTAAGTTTGGTGTTGGAGAGTCTCAACAAAGCTCTGCACATCTGTGAGGCTCCATGAGAGCCCACTGTCAAGCTATTGACATTAAAGAAGCGCTTGTTGGGAGGCAACCCAATGTTTATCTAATTCTTATTTTTATTGTTTTTCATGTTTTCTTAGGTTCATGATCATGTGGAGTCACAAAATAAACAAAAAAATCAAAAACGGAATCAAAAACAGCAGAAGAAAAATCACACCCTGGAGGAGCATCTGTCTGGCGTTCAAACGCCAGAACAGAGCATAGTTCTGGCGTTGAACGCCCAGAATGGGGGCATCCTGGCGCTGAACGCCCAGAACAAGCATGGTTCTGGCGTTCAACACCAGAAATGGCAGCAAAGGGGCGTTGAACGCCCAAAATGGGCACCAACCTGGCGCTGAACACCCAGAGTTGTGTGCAAGGGCATTTTGCATGCCTAAATTGGTGCAGGGATGTAAATGCCTTGACACCTCAAGATCCGGGACCTCACGGGATCACCTCAGGATCTGTGGACCCCACAGGATCCCCACCTACCTCCACTCACTCTCTTCTCTCTTCTCAATCATCCTCTATTCCCAATAAACACTCATCCCTTCTGTCTTCCATTTACCACTGGTGCACGAAATTGTGATCCACGTTCTTTGTACTTGTGTGTGATTAACAATATATAATTGTATTGAATCCTCTTTTTGGCTCTATGTGTGGACACAACTCCGTTCAACTGACCAGCAAGTGCACTGGGTCGTCCAAGTAATACCTTACGTGAGTAAGGGTCGAATCCCACGGAGATTGTTGGTTTGAAGCAATCTATGGTTATCTTGTAAATCTTAGTCAGGAAGTCAATTATGTTTATCAATTGAATTGTGAGTAACCAGTAGAGCATAAATTAAAAGTTACTTGTTGTGCAGTAATGGAGAATATGTTGGAGTTTTGGAGATGCTTTGTCTTCTGAATCTCTGCTTTCCTCTGTCTTCTAGTTCACGCACGCACGTCCCCCTATGGCCAGCTGTGTGTTGGTGGATCACCGTTGTCAATGGCTACCTTCCATCCTTCCAGTGAAAACTACGCTCACGTGCTCTGTCACAGCACGGCTAATCACCGGTTGGTTCTCGATCCGGTTGGAATAGGATTTACTATCCTTTTGCGTTTGTCACTAACGCCCAGCCTTCAGGAGTTTGAAGCTCCTCACAGTCATTCAATCATTGAATCCTACTCGGAATACCACAGACAAGGTTTAGACTTTCCGAATTCTCATGAATGCTGCCATCAGTTCTAGCTTATACCACGAAGATTCTGATTAAGGAATCTAAGAGATACTTCATTCAATCGTATATAGAACGGAGGTGGTTGTCAGGCACGCGTTCATGGTTTGAGGAAGGTGATGAGTGTCACGGATCATCACCTCCATCACAGTTAAGCGCGAATGAACATCTTAGATAGGAACAAGCGTGTTTGAATGGAAAACAGAAATACTTGCATTAATTCATCGAGACACAGCAGAGCTCCTCACCCCCAACAATGGGGTTTAGAGACTCATGCCGTCAGAGAATACAAAGTTTAGATCTGAAATGTCATGAGATCCAAAATAAGTCTCTAAAAGTTGTTTAAATACTAAACTAGTAGCCTAGGGTTACAAAATATGAGTGGACTATGATGGATGATGCAGAGGTCCACTTCTGGGGCCCACTTGGTGTGTGCTGGGGCTGAGATTTGAGTGAGTCACGTGCAGAGGCCATTTGTGGAGTTGAACGCCAGTTTTTATGCCAGTTTGGGCATTCAACTCCAGTTTTTTATCCTTTTCTGGCGCTGGACGCCAGAATTGGGCAGAGAACTGGCGTTGAACGCCAGTTTACGTCGTCTATCCTTGTGCAAAGTATGGACTATTATATATTGCTGGAAAGCCCTAGATGTCTACTTTCCAACGCAATTGGAAGCATGCCATTTCGAGTTCTGTAGCTCCAGAAAATTCACTTTGAGTGCAGGGAGGTCAGAATCCAACAGCATCAGCAGTCCTTTTTCAGCCTGAATCAGATTTTTGCTCAGCTCCTTCAATTTCAGCCAGAAAAATACCTGAAATTACAGAAAAACACACAACTCATAGTAAAGTCCAGAAATATGAATTTTTCCTAAAAACTACTAGAAATAGACTAAAAACTAACTAAAACATACTCTAAACTATATGAAATCATCCCCAAAAAGCGTATAAAATATCCGCTCATCAACCACTCACATCCATACACCCACTACCTTCAAAATTCAACATCTCTCTCCCACCCAATCCCACCCATATGGCCGAATACACACAGCCATCCATCTCCTCCATATCCTCTTCTTCTTCTATTCTTTCTTCTTTTGCTCGAGGGCAAGCAACATTCTAAGTTTGGTGTGGTAAAAGCATAGCTTTTTTGTTTTTTTCCATAACCATTGATGGCACCTAAGGCCAGAGAAACCTCTAGAAGAGGGAAAGGGAAGACAAAAGCTTCCACATCCGAGTCATGGGAGATGGAAAGATTCATCTCTAAAGCCCATCAAGACCATTTCTATGATGTTGTGGCCAAAAAGAAGGTGATCCCTGAGGTCCCTTTTAAACTCAAAAGAAATGAGTATCCGGAGATCCGACATGAAATTCAAAGAAGAGGTTGGGAAGTTCTAACAAATCCCATCCAACAAGTCGGCATCCTAATGGTTCAAGAGTTCTATGCCAATGCATGGATCACCAAGAACCATGATCAAAGTAAGAACCCGGATCCAAAGAACTATGTTACAATGGTTCGGGGGAAATACTTAGATTTTAGTCCGGAAAATGTGAGGTTGGCGTTCAACTTGCCATACATGGAAGAGAACGCACGCCCCTACACAAGGAGAGTCAACTTTGATCAAAGGTTGGACCAAGTCCTTATGGACATATGTGTAGAAGGAGCTCAATGGAAGATTGACTCCAAAGGCAAGCCGGTTCAACTAAGAAGATTGGACCTCAAGCCTATAGCTAGAGGATGGTTGGAGTTTATTCAATGCTCAATCATTCCCACTAGCAACCGGTCTGAAGTTACTATAGACCGGGCCATCATGATCCATAGCATCATGATTGGAGAAGAGGTGGAAATTCATGAGATTATACCTCAAGAACTCTACAAGGTGGCTGACAAGTCCTCCACCATGGCAAGGTTAGCCTTTCCTCACCTCATTTGCCACCTATGCAATTCAGCTGGGATTGACATAGAGGGAGATATCCTCATTAAAGAGGAAAAGCCCATCACTAAGAAAAAGATGGAGCAAGCAAGAGAGCCCAGTCATGGAGCTCAAGAGGCGCAAGAAGCTCATCACCATGGGATTCCGGAAATGCCTCAAATGCACTTTCCTCCACAAAACTATTGGGAGCAAATCAACACCTCCCTAGAAGAATTGAGTTCCAATATGGGATAACTAAGGGTGGAACATCAAGAGCACTCCATCATGCTTCATGAAATAAGAGAAGATCAAAAAGCAATGAGGGAGGAGCAACAAAGACAAGGAAGAGACATAGAAGAGCTCAAGGACATCATTGGTTCCTCAAGAAGGAAACGCCACCATCACTAAGGTGGATTCATTCCTTGTTCTTGCTTTCTCTGTTTTTCGTTTTCTATGTTATGTGCTTATCTATGTTTGTGCCTTCATTACATGATCATTAGTAGTTAGTAACTTTTTCTTAAAGTTATGAATGTCCTATGAATCCATCACCTCTCTTAAATAAAAAAACTATTTTAATTCAAAAGAACAAGAAGTACATGAGTTTCGAATTTATCCTTGAACTTAACTTAATTATATTGATGTGGTGACAATGCTTCCTGTTTTCTGAATGTATGCTTGAACAGTGCATATGTCTTTTGAAGTTGTTGTTTAAGAATGTTAAATATGTTGGCTCTTGAAAGAATGATGACTAGGAGACATGTTATTTGATAATCTGAAAAATCATAAAAATGGTTCTTGAAGCAAGAAAAAGCAGCAAAGAACAAAGCTTGCAGAAAAAAAATAAAAATAAAAATAAAAATAGGCGAAAAAAAAAAACATGAAAGAAAAAGAAAAAGCAAGCAGAAAAAGCCAATAACCCTTAAAACCAAAAGGCAAGGGCAAATAAAAAAGGATCCCAAGGCTTTGAGCATCAGTGGATAGGAGGGCCTAAAGGAATAAAATCCTGGTCTAAGCGGCTAAACCAAGCTGTCCCTAACCATGTGCTTGTGGCGTGTAGGTGTCAAGTGAAAACTTGAGACTGAGCGGTTAAAGTCAAGGTCCAAAGCAAAAACAAAGAGTGTGCTTAAGAACCCTGGACACCTCTAATTGGGGACTTTAGCAAAGCTGAGTCACAATCTGAAAAGGTTCACCCAATTATGTGTCTGTGGCATTTATGTATCCGGTGGTAATACTGGAAAACAAAGTGCTTAGGGCCACGGCCAAGACTCATAAAGAAGCTGTGTTCAAGAATCATCATACTGAACTAGGAGAGTCAATGACACTATTCGAAATCTGAAGTTCCTATAGATGCCAATCATTCTGAACCTCAGTGGATAAAGTGAGATGCCAAAACTATTCAAGAGGCAAAAAGCTATAAGTCCCGCTCATATGATTGAAGCTCTGTTTCATTGATAGTTTGGAATTTATAGTATATTCTCTTCTTTTCATCCTATTTGATTTTCAGTTGCTTGGGGACAAGCAACAATTTAAGTTTGGTGTTGTGATGAGCGGATAATTTATATGCTTTTTGGCATTGTTTTTAGTATGTTTTTAGTAGGATCTAGTTACTTTTAGGGATGTTTTCATTAGTTTTTATGTTAAATTCACATTTCTGGACTTTACTATGAGTTTGTGTGTTTTTCTGTGATTTCAGGTATTTTCTGGCTGAAATTGAGGGACTTGAGCAAAAATCTGATTCAGAGGTTGAAGAAGGACTGCTGATGCTGTTGGATTCTGACCTCCCTGCACTCAAAGTGGATTTTCTGGAGCTACAGAACTCGAAATGGCGCGCTTCCAATTGCGTTGGAAAGTAGACATCCAGGGCTTTCCAGCAATATTTAATAGTTCATACTTTGGCCAAGAATTGACGACGTAAACTGGCGTTCAACGCCAGCCTTCTGCCCAAATCTGGCGTCCAGCGCCAGAAAAGGATCCAAAACCAGAGTTGAACGCCCAAACTGGCACAGAAACTGGCGTTCAACTCCACAAATGACCTCTGCACGTGCTACACTTAAGCTCAGCCCAAACACACACCAAGTGGGCCCCGAAAGTGGATTTATGCATCAATTACTTACTCATGGAAACCCTAGTAGCTAGTTTATTATAAATAGGACCTTTTACTATTGTATTAGGCATCTTTGGTCTCAGTTTTATTCCATTGTTCATCTTAGGAGACTATTGATCTCGTTTAGGGGGCTGGCCATCTCGGCCATGCCTGGACCTTCACTTATGTAATTTCATACGGTAGAGTTTCTACACTCCATAGATTAAGGTGTGGAGCTCTGCTGTTCCTCAAAGATTAATGCAATTACTACTGTTTTCTATTCAATTCTTCTTATTTCGCTTCTAAGATATCCATTCGCACCCAAGAACGTGATGGAGGTGATGATTATGTGTGACGCTCATCATCCTTCTCCCCTATGAACGCGTGCCTGACAAACACTTCTGTTCTACATGAAATAAAGCTAGAATGAATATCTCTTAGATCTCCTAACCAGAATCTTCGTGGCGTACGCTAGAATGATGGCGGCATTCAAGAGAATCCGGAAGGTCTAAACCTTGTCTGTGGTATTCTGAGTAGGATTCAATGATTGAATGACTGTGACGAGCTTCAAACTCGCGAGTGCTGGGCGTTAGTGACAGACGCAAAAGGAGGGTGAATCCTATTCCAGCATGATCGAGAACCGACAGATGAATAGCCGTGCCGTGACAGGGTGCGTGAGCATATTATTCACTGAGAGGAGGGGATGTAGCCACTGACAACGGTGATGCCCTTGCATACAGCCAGCCATGGAAAGGAGTAAGACTGATTGGATGAAGATAGCAGGAAAGCAGAGGTTCAGAGGAACGAAAAGCATCTCCATTCGCTTATCTGAAATTCCTACCAATGATTTACATAAGTATCTCTATCCCTATTTTATTATATAATATTCGAAAACACCATAATTATTTTATATCCGCCTGACTGAGATTTACAAGGTGACCATAGCTTGCTTCATACCAACAATCTCCGTGGGATTCGACCCTTACTCACGTAAGGTATTACTTGGACGACCCAGTGCACTTGCTGGTTAGTTGTATCGAAGTTGTGACAATTATGAATTAAGATCAAAGCACCAAGCTTTGGAGCCATTACCAGGGATTGTTCGAGCCTGGACATCACAATTTCGTGCACCAGTCCTAAAGAAGAAAATAAAGATATCCTTGGTCCTGAAGTACCATATCTTAGTGCCATTGGAGCGCTAATGTATCTTGCTAATAATACGCGACCTGACATATCATTCGCGGTGAATTTACTAGCAAGGTATAGTTCCTCTCCAACCAGAAGACATTGGAGTGGAATCAAACAAATTTTTCGATATCTTCATGGAACGGTTGATATGGGATTGTTTTATCCCTATGGATCCAAGTCACAACTAGTTGGCTATGCAGATGCCGGATACCTGTCTGATCCACATAAAGGGAGATCCCAAACAGGATACCTGTTCACATATGGTGGTACAGCTATATCATGGAGGTCCACGAAACAGACGATAGCAGCAACCTCCTCTAATCATGCTGAAATACTGGCGATTCATGAAGCTAGTCGCGAGTGCTTTTGGCTGAGGAGTCTGATTCAATATATTCTGTCATCATGTGGACTGATTGATCATAAGATAGCTCCAACTATCCTGTTTGAAGATAATGCAGCATGTATTGCTCAACTTAAAGGCGGATACATCAAAGGCGATAGAACAAAGCATATTTCTCCCAAATTCTTCTTCACTCATGATCTTCAAAATCAAGGAACAATTGATGTGCAACAGATCCGCTCAAGTGACAATCTGGCAGATTTATTTACAAAGTCACTCCCAAAATCCTCTTTTGAAAGATTGGTACATGAGATTGGGATGCGCCGATTTCGAGACATTAAATGATGTCGGCAAGAGGGGGAGACTGTACTCTTTTTTCCTTGGTCAGATTTTTTTTCCATTGGGTTTTTCTTGACAAGGTTTTTAATGAGGCAGTCTCTATCATAGAGGATATTGTACTCTTTTTCCTTCACTGAAGTTTTTCCCATTGGGTTTTTCTTTAGTAAGGTTTTAACGAGGCAATAATCCTAAATGGTCATCCAAGGGGGAGTGTTACGATAAGATCAAACACATGGAATGGATGCCCATTTATGACTTGGGCGGTGAACAATGAAAGAGTCATTTTTCAAGGATGAACTAAAATAAATGAGAGTTGAATATAAGAGCATCTTACCTGTATAAATAGATGGCATCACTCGATACATTTTACACACAGTGAAAAGCAATAAATAAATCATCTCTCTCACTTCTTACGAATACTTCTCTTTTATGCTGCAATCAAATACTCTTCTCTTTATATTTCTATTACAATTCTTTCTCTTCTTTTATTTTATTAGTATTCTAAATTCTCTTTTCTATTACTCTTTACATATAATATTAATAGCAATATTAATCATCTTTATTATATTGAGATTGTAACAATAAACAAATGCGATTCTCTCTCTCTTTATTTTTAATACTTCTTTCTATCTTTGTATATATATATACATTACAACATATAATATTATTATATATATATAAATTATTATTGAGCTAATTATTTTAATACTTGAGTTTTCTATTTATACATCTCTATTTTATATATATATATATATATATATATATATATATATATATATATATATATATATATCTTTTATTTCACAACAATAATGGCCTTGTGTTTTTTTTAACCTGATGAAAAAAAATAACCAAATTTAATCATTAAAAATAAAGAACCGAATTATTCACAATATATGAGAAGAAAAGAAGAAAAAAAATTAACAAGGAATGAGAGAAAAAATAAAAAAAATATTTTATTAAAAACTATTTGACATAAAACATTTTTAAAATGCACTTGTTAACATAACTAAACATAAAACACTAAAATTTAATAAAAATTATGTACATGCATTTCAAATCTTCTCAAATTAAGTAAAAATTATATATAAATATTAGATTTTAAAATTTGAATTTCGCTTGTATAATTCTTTTTATCGTGGTTAAAAGAAATTTTCTTTAATTATTAAATTTTATTAAGTTTAAAGTTTTATTCTTTTGACTTAATGATATTTGTAAAAAATCCAACAAAAACCTTTCACAAACATACGTATAAAACTATACATTTTTATTCTTCATGTAAAAAATAATAATGAAATTTTTTAATTATAATGTAAAAAATTTTTAATTTTGACATAAATTTTTTTTAGTTTTGATACCAAAATTTCTTAACATCCTAAAATTTCTTAAAATAATTGAAGTGTAATTTATTTCATTTTGGTTTGTTTATTTCTTTGAAAAAAAAATACATAAAATGTGAAAATTAATGTATTGTGTATAAATATATGCTACGTACTTCTTAATTCACTTTTTTTTTGTAATTATCACTGTAAAAATAATTTAAATCAAATTAGTAAGAGATCATAAATTGCTAATAATAGTAATGCTTTATTTTTCTCTTTATTTTTTTTATTTCATTTGTCACAACTCTTTCACTTTTATTAGTATTAGTAAAAAATTAATTTTTTTTATTATGCAATTTCAATTTAAATGTTGTGATTTCAATTCAATATCTATTCTATTATATAAAAATTGAGTTTCTGCACTTAATAATAAAGTTAATGTAGCATACTCTGATCTAGAAGAGAGTGTTTTCTGATTTATTTCTTTAGCTCATTATGTATAATTTATTACACCGACTTAATTATACCAACTAATTTATTTGACTAGATATTTAAATAATATGAATGTAATTTATTATAATTTATATTCATCAATTAATACTACTACATAATTGACTTTTACTAACATTTAAAAAATATTACCAAATCATATTAAAATGTTATCTATGTATATTAGTAATATTTTAACAAATGTTAAATATATCCTATGTTACTGAAGAGTTTTACTAACATTCTTCTAAAGATTTAATAACATTTAGTAAAAATGTTACAATAGATCTTCTAAAGTAATATTATGAAAAATGTTATAATAGATATTTCTTGGTAACACTTAAAGAAATGTTACTATAAATATTTTTTGTAACACTTAAAAAATGTTACAATAGATATTTTATGTAACACTTAAAAAATGTCACAATAAATCTTTCTAATAACACTTTAAAAAATGTTACAATAGATATTCTATAGCAATACTCTAATAAATGTTACAAAACATTTTCTTTGCTAACAATAAAAAAATATTACAATAGATCTTTAATAACATTTAAATACACAAAATAATAAAAATATTGAATTAAAATCTTTTTTTTCAATTACATATTCTACACCCACTTTTAGCAACAGTTCTTTTAGTTATCATAAGGTGATGAACAAGCAAAAGCAGTGCACTTCCACCACTTGCATGCACTTGAGGTTAAGGTCAATCATTATTCTACTTGCAGACTGGATCTAAGTGCAGCTAAATAACAGCAAAATATAAATAATATCAGATGTATATTTAAAAATGCAAACAAAGGATATATAGACCCATACAAACTAAACAAAAGATGAAACTTTAGATATCAAAACCCAGAATATAGGAATAGACTTACATCCATCAACAGGCCCATTAGAAGCAAAAGGAGTTTTCTTCCCTTTTTCAAGACAATCCCTTGCCAAATGTGTTATGCCACCATATATTTTACAACAACCACTCTAGTATAAACAATTATTTAATATAGATTAGACAGTTGATTCAAGTGTTTGGCTAATACATCATCATATATTTGATAAGGCAAACAAGAAAAGGAAATAATAATACCTTAGGATAGATGTCATGAGCATTTTGAGGGCAATTTTTACTCAAGTATCCTTGTTTACAGACAAAGTATTTTGCAAACTTTGTCCCTCCTGTATCACCATTGAAACACTTCATCTCATAAGAAAACAAATTAGAACACAACCAAAAGCTTAACCAAAAAGAAGTCATTCTAATATTTTATCAAAGACACAACATTAAGTAACAATGTTTCATTGTTCAGTAAAGTAGAAAGCCTAAGAGGATGATTATAAATCTGTGGTAAACTGCTTAAAAAAAATTCCAATGCATGGAGTGGCTAAATTTTCTTCAGAAGCACCCTACCAAGGCACACCAATTGCCTCTATCCCATGCTCCAATTCGCGCCATTTTCGCTAATTGCAGCATCAAGTTTTTGCCTTAGCAATAAGTTCAGAGGTTACTATATCATTATATTCATGTAGAGTAATCAAAATTTTCCTAGTTATAAATTAGGAGGATATATAATTATTGATTCAAGAAAAATAGAATGCAAATCTGGAGAGTCCAACTTTCCTTCTTTTCTTCTAACTTCATCACCAAGTTGACACTTTTCAAGGACCTATGCATAATATGATAATGTAAATGTGTTAATATGCTTGAGTTAGAAGTATTATAAGTCAAATAATTTGAAATTACGGATTCTGAATCTGTTTAACAAACCAACCTCCCAAATTTGTTCATTAGTGTATTCCTCTAGTGGATTCAGATTGTTTCTCACCATCCCTTTAAACATACTTTCTCACTAACTGTATCTGCTACCATCGAACAAATTATTATTCAGTGATAGTTATTGTATATCCACATATACTACTTTAATTTTGACCTTTAATGCTTACTTTACATTTACATTCATACAGAAGAAAAAATAACTCAGGTTCTGTTCAGATTGCAACTTTAAACCTTTTTTGCAGCAAGCAATGTGGTTCCAACCAAAAAAAATTGTTTAAGAAAGAATTAAACATGTTTGATTTCATTTGAACTAGAATTATTATCATAAAAATTTTTTAAATCTTATTTTGTATCAAATTAATTACTACTCTATACAACAATTTCATCGGGCCTAGAAATGATGGAATCAATATTTGAGTTTTTCCAATTGACAGTATCAAACAAAACAGAAATTAGAAATTAGAATCCAAATTTAGTAAAAAAAATCAACTAGAAAACAGAAGATATAAAAATCTAATAATATATGATATTTAACAGCTTAATCAGCAAATAAACAACTTAATAAAAACCTAAATTCAAAACCTAACTACTAAATAACAAATTAAAAACCTAAATCAACTAATAATTATACATCAAATTAATTATTACGTAAAGATTAAAGAAGATTGAAGAGCAAGATATTAACTGAACAAGAAAACTAAAACTCACCAGGCCGTGGGACGAGCAGACGATGGAACCGATGAGAAGATGACAGCGCAAGAGGATGAACCAAAAGAAAGATGACGGTGTGAGAGAATAAACCAGAGGCAAGACAATGCGAGTTGGAGTGAGAGTGAGAACACGTGATTGTAGTTTCGATTCACGAACCATGAGATCGATGAGGCAGATAGTGTAATTTTCTAAAGTAGCCTTCTCTAAAGTAGTTTTCTCATGTGTTTTTCGAGTGATAGTGTAATTTTGCTAAGATATTAAGTTAGAATTGTTTTTGTTGCCTATTAGAGAGTGTAATAATCTTAATTTAAAAGATTTAAATAATTATAAAAAAGTGCTTTATAGAAGTTAATTTTGTGATATTATATAATATTATAAGAAACTAAATTTTAAGTTAATTAGTTATATTGTTGAAAGAATTTTTATAATAATTGATTATATTCACATTAGATTATAGTTGGTATTTTAAGCAAAAGAATAGTTCTAACTACTTTCTATTCGGCAGTTTTTCTATCATATTTTATTATACAATTGATTTGAGTATTGATTATTGTATGTAGGTACCAATATTTTATAGAATATTATATATGATACTAGGCTCCTGATAAATCCAGATGTTCTTGAGGCTGTGATGTTTCGAAAAAAAAGTTATATTAACATTGTGAATTATTTTATGGTTGTGCCTATTGGTTGTATCTTTTTGGCATTATGACTGATTAATAGCATGTTCTGTAGAGAGATTTTGTCGTACTTATCTATACTTTTTGACAAATCGAAATTTATTACCGAAGATGAATTTTTATATTTCACTAAGAGGAATATAATAAACGAATTACGTGATGCTGTAGATGTGAGTGCCTTATAAAAAATTATTAATTAGTGTTTGGTCTATTTTTTGTTGTTTGACGTTCACATTGTTTTTATGTAGATTAGATTTTATGTTATTTTGACCATTGTTTTTGCTGTTGATCCTATTCTATATTGGTGACATAAATTATGTGTTTATTAATATAATTTATCAAAAACATGAATGATAAATAAGACAAAAAAATAATTAAAAAATAGAATGTTAGTAATTACTTAAAATAGATAATAAAATAAATTATAGGGTATTATTTTATTTAAGTTATTAATAATTAGAAGAATAGAAGGTTAATAATTATTTTAAAATAGACATTGAATTTATTTTTATGGTACTAATTTAATTTTATTGTTAATAAATTTTTATAATTTTTAGATTTATATCTACTCAATTTATGTATTTTATTTTATTTTACTTTAACGAAAAATTGAGACGTATCTTTTTAATTATTTATTTAGAAAGCATAGCGAAATGAGTTATATCAATTATAATTAATTACCTATAATTGATTATATCAGTTAATTAATTATGTTAATTTATAAGAGATGAATAACCCATAATAAATATTGTAAAATTAATTATAATAAATTAAAATTAATAAATAAAAAAAAAAGAGTTTTTTATTGCCTTTTGATGTTTACACATTTTTATTCGTTCACTTTTTCTTTATCTCTTCCGTTCATATTTGTTTTTTTTTTAATTTATTAGTCAAATCAATTATACTAATCAATTGTAAGATGAATCACATAATAAGTTAAAAAAAATGAATAAATAAATGAATTTAATTTAATTTTTTTTATTCTTTTATTATTTTTTATATATTTGAAATTAGAAGGTGCTTTATAGTTTTTTTTGTGCTTTAGGTACAATTGTTGCAATTTTTTATTTTTTGTTTTTCTAATCTTTATTTTTGTTAATTTTTTTTCTATGATTTTATTTTATATTAATTATTTTATGTATTTTAATTAATAATTCTTAGAGTGTTATTATTTTGTTTACTAGCAATTCAAATTTTTGTAAAAGGTGATTAATAGATTTTTTTATAATAATTTTCTTGAACTCTTTTTTATAAGCACGTATCTTGATTGTTCTCTTTTATTTTTTTTATATTCATTGATTAGATTAAATTGTTTTTTTAATGTATTTTTTATCTCTTTTTTTTGTCTTTTAAGTCCATCACTACGTTATTCAATCTCATCCTAAAAAAATATATTATGTTATTATGTTATTTTATTTTAAAATATTATTTTTCATAATAAATATGTTATGAATTGTGTTGAATTATGTTGAATTGATTATTTCATGATTATTATGTTATGGTTTTTTGGTTAAGTTCTTTTTACAAAAAAATTAAAAGAATATCTATAAATATCTATGGATATTTACCTTCTCTAAGAGGATATCTAAAAAGAACTCTAGGCGAAGATGGAAAGGAGACAAGGGACATTTTTTTAAATAGGAATGAGGGGCATGACAGGAGTACTTATCGCACTCCTACAAGTATCCATTACCTACCTATAACGGGCAACGGAGTTCCAACTTTAGCCGATTTAAGAGTGGATGCGTGAACTTCATTTGGATTGGACCTTAAGGTAATAAATTTTGGTCAGATTTGAGACCCTCACATTGGACTTAGATTAATCTTACTTGCTTGGATCTTAGATTAGTTTAAGTATATCTTAGATTGATGTTTTAAGTCATTATTATATCAAATATCATACTATTAAATATTATAATTATTTAAAAATTTGAATATACTTATAAGAGATTTTTTAATTCAAGTTAAAAAAAATTAATTATTTTTTCTCTCTTTTAGTTTAAAATATTATTTATTAATGTAATAAAAAAAGTAAAAATAATAATACAATAATCATTCACATAATTAAAATAGATCATATTACTACATACAAGATATTACATATATTTAAGATTATTATATATAATAAATGATCATTTTGATATTTTTGTAATAACCATATAGTTAATTTATATATAAATCATATAATCTTTATTACATATAATATATTGTATAATTTTTCTCTTTTTTATATAGATATATTAAGATGTCATTAATATTATTTTACATACCAAATAAACAACTTAAGCCATTATACAAGACAATAAATATAATATGTCAATACTTTTTTTAATTATATTAGTATTGAAAAGAATATTTAAATAATATAAACTGATTTTTTTATAGAAAAACAATAATAAAAATGATTAACTAAATTAATTACATAATTAAAAAATTATGAATAATTTTTTAAATAATAAAAAATACTATTTTTGCATACTACAAATTTTAAATAATAAAATAATTCTTAATAAATTACATATCAAATATTATTATATAAGTACCAATTATTTTAAACTAAATAATTAATTTATATTCATACCAAAGAATATTTATTTACGATTATATTTTAAATTCCCATGCAGGGCACGAAAAATGAAACTAGTTATATTTAAAATACACTGTTATTAATATTCATAGACACTAATAAAACACATAAAATTCCCAAACTTTAAACTCCATACAAAAATTTCAACAAAGTACTAAATAAAAGTATTTCTACAAATATAATTGATGGGTCAAAAGAATAAAATTTTTTAAATTTTATAAAATTCAATAATTACAGAAAATTCCTTATTTAACAAGGATAAAAAAATCATACAAGCTAAGTGAAATTCAAATTTTAAAACCCAATATTTAAATATAATTTTGATTTAATTTGATAATATTTGAAATGAACAAGCATACTTTTTATTAAATTTTAGTCATTATTTTTTGATATTTACTTTTTTATTATATCTTCACTGTCAGTTATTTCACCAATTTCTTTTTCTACGCTAACAAAGTCTCAAATATCATAATTTCAATAGTGGATCAACCTATAATGCCATCCTTAACTACTATTTTTTATGCCATCACAAAAAATTCACTTTCATAAATATTATACATACTATTTACATAGACGTCTACGTACTATTAACGTATATAAATGTCCGTATGATACTGTATATCACTACAAGAAAATAGAACATTTGTAACAAAAATTTTATATCAAATTAAAAATTGTTACAAAAAACCTTTTTTTTTGTATTAATAGTTGCTGATTGTTACAAAAAAAAGTATGTTTTGTAACAACATTACAAGTTGTTACAAAACATCCAGATATTTTGTAACAATACATTTTATTTTGTTACAAATGATGGTAGTTTTTGTAACGCGCCGGTGTTTTGTTACAAAATATTGAAATGTTTTGTAACAAAACATAAAGTAGTTGCAAAAATTCGTAGTATTTTGTAACAAAATAGTTTTTTTGTTTCAAAAAATTAAATGTTTTGTAACAAAATATTTTTTTGTCTGAAAAACTTAAATTAATTTGTAACAAAAAATTAATTTGTCACGAAATTTAATATTATTTGTAACAAGTTTTATTTTGTGTCACAAAATATGTGTATAATTTATACATTTTTTTTCAAAATGTTAAAAACTTTAAGAATTAAAAAAATTGTCTTTATATTTTTTTAAAATAATTTTATTTTGTTTCAGAAATAAAAATTTTTTTTTTATATAAATCTTTTAAAATATATTGTATAGATTATTTTTTACATATTCATTAATTTTTAAATGATGTAAATATTAATTTATATTCCTTTAGAAAATTAGTATATAATTTATAATAATCAGAATTTTAAGATAACTTAAAACTAATTTGTAAAATTTAAATTTTTTTATTAATTTATAAATATAAATAACAAAGAGTTAAAAATATTCCAAGAAAATGTAAAAAACTAAATGCAATGTTAAAAAAACCAAGGGCTAATAGCTAGTGAATGTAAAATGGTAAAAAAACCCTAAGGTTCCCTCATTCTCCCACCTCACTCGAAGCCTCACACTCAGTAACTCTCAACCCATGGCGCCGTCAACAAACCCTATCTGCGAGGGAAAAAGGAGCTGCTTGCGGGAGAAAGAGTCACCAGCGTAGCCCCTCGGAGACGTCTCCGGCTGCGTCGTGGTCCTCAAGTCGCTGGTCGAATCTGGTTCGTGGGTGCCACTCCTCACCTCCGTCTCTGTCGGCGTGGCCGTCTTGGCTCCGCTGCCTTCCGCCTTCTCTGGCTCTGCGTCTAGCCTCTTCTGTTTCTGCTACCACCGTATCTGTGGTCGTCTTGGTGGGTGAGTCCTCTGCTGGATGTGCGCTGTTCCTGCCGAAGCTTTGCTCGTGCCGAAGCTCTGATCGTGCGGTCACATCTCCTCGCCGGTGGCCTGCGTCTTCGACGGTGGAACGGCCCCAACCCGTCGCTGAGAACTGAACTTGGATCTGCTTCTGCCATTCTTCAGTCTAGAGGTGATGCTTTTTTCTAATATGTAGTTGTTGTAAATTAATTTTGTGGACGTAATTCTTACTGTTTTATTGTAGGTTTAGAAGAGAAAAATTGATGCTAATTATGTAAAAATAAATGATTTAATATGTTGTTCTGTTTGTTCTTTTTTCTTTCTTGAGGGTTGTATACTAAAGTTGGAAAACCTGAGTTACATAATAAAGCAGAAGAAACCTCTATTAGCACTAAAAAGTTTGTCTTCTAGCTTGATAGTGAAATGATGAATTTTTAAAAAAGGGTCTTCTTCTGGTGTTGTGTTGCAGTCTTCAATTTCTTCTGGTTCAGCCGTGTTTCGTTGGTCTGCTGGCGGTCTGCTCTGCTCGTCTCCTCTGCTGAAGGTAAGTCCAGTTAAAAGTAGTATTGAACCTTGATTCTGCTGATGTTGTGACTGAAAATATTAGTTTTTATATCTGTTTGACTATATTAGTGTTATTAGCTTATGCTTTCTTTTTATTCTGTTCCAATATTTTTTTTATACTTTTGTGTTTGTGAATTGAGTAAAGTAGGTAACTATTTGATCCTTAGTAACATAGAGATATTGTTTAAATTCTGTTAATAATTTTGTGTATTAACCTTACTAACATAAAGATATTTTACATTGTATAGGAATGGTGATTGCCTTTAAAGTAGTTAAACTTTATGAATTACATCATATTTGCATTTGCTAAGTTCTTCAATCTTTATTCCACTTGTTTAACTTTTTTGAAAACTATAATATATTTTGAATCAAGTACCAACTTTTATTGATGTGCTTTCCTTTGTGTAATTGTATATTAAACGATGTTGCTATTTTTTTATTTTATTTTTTTAATTTTATCTCTGTTAACTTTATTGTAGATTGCGTAACATAATGGCTACACGGAGATTGACAAGGGCTGCTGCATCTGGTTATACACCACGAGCACCTGCCACGGCCCCTGCAGCGCGTGCCCCTGCCCCCGCCCCAGCCCCGGCAGCCCCTGCAGCACCTATCCCAGCCCCTGCAGCCCCTGTCCCAGCCCCGGCAGCCCCTGCAGCACCTATCCCAGCTCCTGCAGCCCCTGCAGCATCTGTCCCAGCCCCGGCAGCCCCTGCAGCCCCGGCAGACCCTGCCCCAGCCCTGGCAACCCATGCAGCCCCTGCCCCAGTCCCAGCAGCATCTGTCCCAGCCCCGGCAGACACTACTTCAGCACCACCCACTGCCCCTGTTGATAGGCGTATTGGTAAAAGGGGACCTTCGCGTGGGATTGCAACAAATAGGGTTATCAAAACAAAGACAAATGGGAAATTGGAATTGCCGATCTCTTTGGAGAACTTAGCTCCTAATGGCATCCATGCTGATCTGTTTGCATCTGAAGTGGGTATCGTTACAAGACAAAATGCTCCTTTGGATGTAGAGAAATGGAGCCAAGTTGGAGATGATGTCAAGCAAAAAATATGCGACATCGTTTTGGTAATAGATATTTATATTTTCTGTTATTCAGTTTATTATAGAAGTTATTTCTACTAACTAACTTTGACAAATCATTTGTAGGAAAAGTTTGATATATCTGATACGCAAGTAATGCGCAATATGATTTTAGCTAAGGCTAACATATGTTATCGAAGTTGGCACTCAAGATTGCATGAGCACTATGAGTTGTATCAAACTGATGAGGAGCGCCTTCAAAATCCACCAAACAATGTTCTACCGGAGACATGGGAGACTTTGGTGTCCTACTTTGGAAGTCCTTCTTTTCAGGTTTAAAATTTTTATTGTGACAACCATTGAAGTTTTTTTTATATTGTTTTGCTATTTTAGGTCAATGCAAATTATTATAGCTGACCTCCTTTTGTCTTTTGTGAGTTTGGTCTTCTATAGGAAAAAAGTTTAAGAAACAAAGATAATAGAAAGCATCATGTTGTACCCCATATTGTTGGTCGAAGGACATTTCAAGTTGTTAGACGTGATCGGGTAAATAGTCTTAAAGTTTTAATTTGGTCTTCTATTTTTTGCTATATCATGTTTGCACTTAACTACATGCTATATTTTACACTTCCAAAAAATTTGCAGCGCCATCCTAGAACCGGTGTCGAGCCTGACATTCAAGAATTATGGCAAATTACTCATCAAAAGAGTAATGGAGAATGGGTGAATGAAAAAGCTAAACAAATTGATGTAACATTCTTAAGCTTTTCCTCTTTTTGTTGCATGGAAGTTAAATATTATCTCCATTTTCAAATTACAAATTGGATTGTGTAGGATGACATTAGCACTATGCTTGATGACTCCTATGATTTGGAAAATCCTCTCACTCCAAATAAAGCTTTTCTAATTGTGAGAGGTGACAAAAGTGGTGCAAGTTATGGCATAAAGGCTTCAAAGTCTAAGTTAAGGATTCAAGCACAACTTCAAGAGGCAATGCAAGACCGTGAGGAGCTAACAAAGGAAATAGATGTGCTCAAAAAAAAACTTGAAGAGCAACGAACACAGCAAGAGGAAGAATTAGCTCAAATGAAAGCTCAATTGGAAGCTCAACAAGCTGTTGTCAACTCTCTCATAGCGCGCTTTGACAATGAAACAAATTAGACCCTAAAGGTACTCCTAAAGTTGCTTATGTTTTTAATATATTTTTTTAGATGATTCCCATTTTATATTAGTATACTTTAATTTGTATATGGATCTCTTTATCACATTTTACTTGTGTCATGGTTGAAAAATGAAAAATGTCCTATTGATTGCTTTGATAAATTTGGTTGGGTATGGCTGAGACATAAGTTGCATATTGGTTGTGTTTGTTGGAACCGTGAACGGTGAAAATATCCAATTTTTAGGGGAGGTTCTGCCGAATTTTTTATAAACAGTTTGAATAAAACTTAGTGGAAAAATTATAGATAATGTTATATCTTGTTTCTAACTTTTTGGTTTCGGTTTTTCTTATTTACAGGAGTGCTGAAAGGGTGACCATATGCAACCTTGAGGGCTCAACAATGTTTTGATGCATAGAGACACTAATCTATGTTAGAACTTTTATGTTTTGGTTGAACTTTTATGTTAGAACTTTTATGTTTTGGTTGAACTAATCCATGTACTCACTAGCTAATGTTATTTTGTTTCAAGACAATTTTAGCTAGAAGGATCTTGTTTGACTTATGTATGTTTTTGCATATTAAATAGATGTAAACTAGCTTATTAAAAGCGTTATTATATTAGTTAATTTAAAAACTAATTTACTAAATTATGCACGTAATTTGTAATAAAAATAAAGTTGTTACAAAATAACTTATTCGCTTTCGTAACTGAAGAAAAAAAAATGTTACCAAATCATGTTACATTTTGTAACAAATTTTTTTGATAGGAAAAAAATTTACTGTCACGAAAAATACCTTCAAGATCAAAATTTGTTACCAGTTTTGTAACGGCTTCTGGTTTTTTGTATCAGAAAATTTTTTTACAAAATATGGTATTGAATTGTAACAGTTCCATTTTTCGTTACAAAAACTTTTTGTAACGGGACTTACTGCAATGGACCCCTTTTTTTGTTACAAAAAACTTTTGTGTCAAAATATCGACGTTTTGTAACAATATTTTTTGTTACAAATACGCCTTTTTCTTGTAGTGTATGTATACAGTTATTGTGGATTTATACTATTACTATTCACGAATATTGTTTTTTATCAAATTTATTTCTCTATCATTGAGGTTAATTTTTTATGCAAAATGGAGTTGGTACTTCCAATGCGCATAATTTAGACTATATTTTCCCAACAATTTGCTCCCTAATTTATGTTGTTAATGAGCTTTAAATAAAAGAGAAAAGGATAAATAAGTCCCTGACCTTTTACTCCGCGGACATTTTTGTCCCTGACCATTGAAAAATACATTTAAATCCCTGACCTCCTTAAAAATAGGACGAATCAGTCCCTGTGTCAAAAAGCCACCGTCAAACCCAATAGAAAAGTCTGACGTGGCTCCCTTTCTGCTTACCTGGCATGACGGCTGCCAACGTGGCACGTTAGAGAGATGGAGCATTTGGAAAGTGGACAAATAAGTCCTTGGAGCCCAGAACGACGCCGTTTACATCACTGCCCTAATCCTGAAATTCGTTTGGGTTCTTCGTTCAGGCTGGTGGCTGGTGGTGAGGAGAAGAGTTCCACGTATGTTAACAATGGCTACGAAGGGGGCATCATCAACCTCAAGAAAAAGCATAAGTGGAGTTAGACAAGAGAAGTCTGGTTCAAGCTCAGTTCCATTTGCGCTTCATGCTGGAGATGGAAACGACGCCGTCGCCCCGAGGTGTTTCTGTGGAGTTTATGCAATAATGTATATGTCGAAGACTGTTAGCAACCCTAACAGAATCTTCTTGGGTTGTCCATTCTATAAGGTAAGTTAAGGAATTTTGGATTTGGTTTGATGTGAGATGATTGCAGATGGTATCTGATTTTGGGAATTTTGACAGGGAAAGGAAGGTCATTGCAAATTTTTTGTTTGGGTCGATGAGCATCTTGCCAGAATAGGAAACAATTGTTGCATCTGTGACAGGAAACATGGTGAAGATGTAGAAGAGGAAGAGGAATTAGATCATAGAATGACTGTTTTGGAAGAGAAGATTGTTACTTTAGAGAAGAAGAAGAACCCATTAGCTTGGTGTATTACTGTGATTATATGTGCTGTATTTGTTGTTTTTTATGTATCTGTTGCTTGAGAGATGAAGTATTGACATCATGATAGAGAAAAGGATGTGCAGAGTTTTTTATTGTGTTTGAATCATGCTATTTTGACAAGTTATGCATCCTGTAATCTAAATGCAACTGTAGTTATAATATGAGTATGTTCAAATTATGTTTTGAATAAGTACATACACAATGAAATGCAGAAGAATTACGCTTAAAAGTAGCATACATAATCCATGAAACTTGATGTTCAATAACATAAAGAGTTTCCTAAAGCTTTCCAAAATGATGTAGTCTCCTAAAGTACAGAGTTTGATGAAGATGAAGCTGAACATGATAAATCAAAAGTCAGCCTCACAAACATAACATCACACATCTTAAAACTCAGCCAAAATGCAAAAGCAAGTTTACTAAAAGCTAATACAAGGCATAGTAGAATGCCTAAAGTCACACAGTTTTTCACTTCTTTGGCACCATGGAAGGTGGATTAGGGATGAATTTGAACATGCCAGTTGTAGTCGTGCTTGCTGCTGCTAATGTCTCCTGGGTAGCTGCTGCATTCGGTCCTGGGATGACTTAAGGAGGATGTGGGCCAGGTGAATTTGGCTGACTTTGAGGTGGGAGTGGACTGGGGTTTAGTGGAACTGGTGGCCTGAATATCCTTTGCTTGGGCCTGATCTTTGATGGAGTTGCTTGAGCATTTTGGTGGGTTGTGGATGGAACTTGGAGTGGAGGCCTAAACTGTGTCCTTCTTGTTACTGAACCTGGCTTGACTTGGGGTGCTACTGATGTTGCTGAGTAGGTATACTGTGAACCTGACTAGATAGAGCATCCTGGCCAAACATTTAGACACAAACAGTCCTTAGCATACAGAAATCAGACACATGATATAGCTAAACACTAAGAAATAAGACACATAAATTCCTGACAATAAATTAATAAGACATATTAGTCCTTCAGCAGTTTACTTACACTATCAGTTGGAGCTGACTGTGACAGTGGGAGGACTGTCAATGCCTGAGATGTGGAACCTTTCTTAACCTTCTTTTTCTTAGGTTTCCAGTTGGGGTCAGATGGAGCCCCCTTGCAAGTTTTGTAGTTATGCCCCATTGCACCACACTTACTACAAGTAACTTTGAATGACCTCTTCAGCTTTTCACCTTGCTGCATCATTAGCTCAGCTGGATCCTTCTGTCTGTTGTGCACTTTAGGCCTGCCTATTGGTCTCTTTATGATGGGAGGATCCGGCCTTGAATACTTAGTCCTTGTCCAAAACTCCTAACTTGGGACAGGCTGAATACAATGAGCATACGTCTTGTGGATTGACTCCATGCATAACCATAGATGCACATAATCCTCCGGATGATCATGCCTCTTCCTTATTGCTGCAATGGCATGGATACATGGCATGCCTAACACATGATAACAGTAATTAAAGACAGAATATCACCAAACCTTACAACCAGAATAGAATCAACCATAAATAACTAACATCATGGACCACAAGTCATTCAGCCAGCAATTAAAGCATAATGGACATGCATTGATATAATGCCTAACAATAAATTAACACTAACCAATGAGCTGCCATTTGTTGCACGAGCAAGTCTGCCTAATGAGGTCCACGTCCACCTTTGTAGCTTTACGACTTACTTCGAACCTCTTACGTTCTTCGTCACCAGTCCAGTCTGCACGCCATTTATTGCTAGGCCTTATTAGACGCTCCATCCTCTTCTGCTGAACAGGTGTGAGCTTTCCAGTATAATTGCCAAGCAGATCTTTATGCTTAACCATCCTCCTCATCAGATAGCATCTAATTTCTTCACACATTGTGAGGATAGGCTTGCTTCTATAGTTGACAATATTTGCATTGAACACCTCACACATGTTATTTGTGAGGTCGTCTACCTTTGGTCCGTGTGAGAAATATGCCTTCACCCAAGTAGCTGGATCAAATTTAGATAGGTATTTCCATGCCCCCTGATTAATGCCTTTGAGCCTCTCCATCTGTTCTTTGAATTTGGGTATGGTAGTGCACTTTGCACATTCCCAAACTACCTCCCGAATATACAAATCCTTAAACCAGTTGTTAAAGTTTTTCCAAATGTGCATCACACAGTTTCGGTGATGGAAATTTGGCATAACTTCTTTCAATGCAGGCAGCAATCCCTAACACAATACACGAACAAATCTTCACTAATCAGAACCAGTAATGAGTAATAAGTTGCATTATTAATCATACCCTAATGAGTGCCTAACTCTCCAACTGAAGTAGAACTCAACATTACTAATCAGAGCCAATAATTTATAATCAGTTGCATTGTTAACCACACCTTATAAGTGAAAAAATCATGAAAGGAAGCAGAACTAAACATTATGAATTAGAAACCAGTAATCACTACTCAGTTGCATTATTAACCACACCCTATCAGTGAACAAATCATGAAAGGAAGCAGAACTAATCAGTGAATAAATCATAAAAGCAAGCAGAAGTAAACATTATTAATCAGAAACCAGTAATAACTAATTAGTTGCATTATTAACCAACTAAGTAAAGAGTTATGAATGTTACCTTTTGTTGGTCGGACATAAAATTCCACCCGTGAGTCTGCACATCACCCAAATCCTCCTGAAGAAGAGTCAGAAACCACTTCTAAGACTCTTTTGTTTCAGACCTTGCAACTCCATAAGCAACAACATAGAATTGATTATTCGCGTCTTGGGCCACTGCTGTTAGGAGTTGTCCACCATAGTATGTCTTCAGAAAACAACCATCAAGGTGGATCAAAGGCCTACATCCACTCTTGAAACCCTGCTTGCATGCCTCTAACCCTATATAAAGCTTATCAAACACAGGAAGGGATTGAGGAATATGTGTTACACAGAGTTCTGCCCTAGACCCAGGGTTGCTTCTCAGAATCTCAAACAAATAATCCCTAGCATTATTATACTGCTCCCTCTCATTGTCCATTATCTTTTCCCTTGCCTCTTTAGTTGTTCTATAGACCATTTTTGGATGTGCAGTGAGTGAGAATTCCTCTCTCAGAAAGTCAACGGCCTCATTTGTTCTCATGTGGGGCTGTGTACTCATTCTCTTTTCCACCTTCTTACTAATCCAATGTTGATCAGCTGCGTTACTACCCAGGTCCCGAGCACACGTGTGCTCGTTTTTGTAAGTCTTCACCTGATAGCATTGCAATGACTTGTTGTATGACAAATGAACTAACCACGGGCACTCATCATCCATGCATCCCACCCTAACTCTCTCCTTGTCATTCTTAAACCACCTAAGCTCTCTACCTTCTGCAATAAATGAGTCTTTCACAACTTCCTTAAATCTGTCTATGGTTGCAAACCTAGTCCCTAATTCAAATCGTCCCTCTCCAAAAGCATATTCATCATCAAACTCAGGAAATATTTGCTTGCTGGATTCATCATCTGATGATATAGGAGTGTATAAATCCTTAGAATAGTAGTCATATATGGGATCATCATCATCATCTTGGAACCCACTCACATAAAACCTCACAGTTGGATCTATGTTGGGCTGTGCATCTCTGTTGGGCTCTTCGTTAGGGCCTGGCCCAACATCACTTCTGGGCTATTGCTCATTGGGCCCAGTCCTGGCCTGCTTCTCATTGGGCCAAGTCCTACCCTGCTGCCTTCTCTTCACCTCAGATGCACCCATTCCACTGTTTTGTCCCTTCTTTACCCAACTTCTCTTGTTCCTTTTCACACCTGTCTTCTTTGCAGCTGGCTTCTTTCCAGATGCCTTACTTGGAGACACAAATTTTTCCTTTCTCTTACTAATCCTCTTACCTCCTCTGTTAGTAGCACTATCATCACTATCACTTTCAAATCCGGGTGGTGGAGGTTTGTAGGGCTCATCCTCCATACTCTCATACCCATCATCCGAAGATGAACTCTGAACCTCTTCTAACACAGGACTCTTACCTTTATTTTCACCATCCTCCACAATCTTAGGCTCATCAACAGGGTGGTCAAAGTACAGGTAAAACTCATTCGTCTTTGCATTCTTCATTTTGTTCTCACGCATGGCATTAATACCTGCATCCCCGTCAAAATATGCAGTCCCGACTCAACATCAGCACTCATTAGATCATACCAATAAACTGCATTGTACGATTGGTACCCCAAGCCTTTGAATAGTGTGATCAAGTCCCCAAAATTTGCAAAATCTAGTCCATTTCGGGAAACTTCTCTACCTTCCCATTTTGATAAACAATAGTTCCATTACTCGTTCTAACAAAACTACCTCCATGGTGGAAAACTGGCACTACAAACACATCAACCATCTTCAAAAATAAAAATACAAAAATCAATGTTCAAATAAGCGTACACTCAAACAGCAATGTCCGTAAACAAAATACGAAAACAGAAATCAACCAAGAATTTCTTTTTGCCCTAACATTCAATCACTCTCACGGAAACCACGCACATACTTTTTTAACCACTACTATCACCATGCACAGACAATCCTTTCACAAAAACAGTTTATACTTCCATAACCATTGAACCTGAAAATCGACTCACTAAGCAGCGCAATGGATTCTTACCTCCGGTGACGAATACGGCAAATCAGACAACACTGAATGGTTCTCCCTCCTCGACAATGAATGCGCACTGGAAACTTCTCAGTCTGGGTAGTGATTTTGGAGGGAGAAACAGAGTCTTGCGTTTGATCGTTGGTCTTCTTAGGGCTTAATGTTATTCTCTCTCAACTGTGTGGGTGTTATAGACATTATACATAAGTAAAGGAGTAACAGTGTATATAAGGGACAGTGATGTAAACGACGTCGTTCTGGGCTCCAGGGACTTATTTGTCTACTTTCCAAATGCTCCATCTCCCTAATGTGCCACGTTGGCAGCCGTCATACCAGGTAAGCAGAAGGGGAGTCACGTCAGACTTTTTCGTTGGGTCTGACGGTGGCTTTTTGACGCAGGGACTGATTCGTCCTATTTTTAAGGAGATCAGGGATTTAAATGTATTTTCCAATGGTCAGGGACGAAAATGTCCGCAAGGTAAAAGGTTAGGGACTTATTTGTCCTTTTCTCTAAATAAAAAGTAGTTAGCGGGGCAGAAGGTTTCCTTTTACCAAATAAAAGTATAGAAGGTTAATTTTTTTTTTTTTTTTACCAAAGATAGGAGACTCGAACCGCAACCTCTTAATTGAGTTTGAAGAGACTATGCCATTTGAGCTATAACTCATTGATATAGAAGGTTAATTACACGTGATGAAATTGCAGAGGTTATTACATGATTGAGTGACGTTAAGTTCGTTCATGAAATTATTTATTTATTTTTCTACATACCCCAACAATTCAAGTGCATATTGCTGATATTGCATTTTGATCACACTCATAAGGCACTATATACTATTATAAGAACAATAATAAAAGACTAACATAATTTGTTATTTTTAATCATTAATTAATTAATAATATTTAAAAATATTAGATAAAAATAAGATATTAAACTTTTGGACTAAAAATATTGGGCTAATGTGTTGATCAATATAAATTAAAATTATTAATTCTTGAATTTTTTTTTTGTAATTAGTATATAAATCAAATCAAATTTACTGTGCTTGATCGGTTAGTTCTTTTGTCCGTTTAAGTGATGAGAGTTTAAATATTATTTTGTATATATAGCAATTTATTAGTCAACGACAGAATTATTAAATGAAGCTCAAATTTACGATAAAATAATTATTAGTTTACCATACTGAAAAATATGGGACAAAAACAAAATTATATAAATCAAATGTCTAACCCACAACCTTTATTTTTCAGCAAAGAACAAAATCCTAGTTACGTGCTGATGATACCACTGAATATAATCCTCCTCCTTAAAAAACGACAACTCCCAAGTCCCACTCATCACGAAACTCATGCACTCACCTTCTAGCAAATATCATGAACCATCCAAAAACCATTATCTCAGCAAAAATGTCACTGGGAGAAGACGACCAAACCATAACCGATAAGGCTAACCAACCACATGCACTGTCACATCCCTCCTCACCACCTCCACAACAACCTCTTGTCAAGATGGTGCTCGCCGAGCTTCGAGCTCAGCGTGGAATAGCCCTCCCTCTAGTGGCCATGAACTTGGCTTGGTTTGCCAAGACAGCCATCACTACAGCCTTTTTAAGCCGCCTTGGCGAGCTTAACCTGGCAGCCGGATCCCTCGGCTTGTCTTTCACTAATGTCACCGGATTGTCCGTGTTGAATGGTCTATGTGGCGCCATGGAACCTCTTTGCGGACAAGCTCATGGAGCTAAGAACATTAAGCTCCTTCACAAGACCCTTCCCATGACAACTCTTTTGTTGCTAATGGTAACAATTCCTATATCTTTCTTGTGGCTTAACATTGATAAGATCTTGATTCTCCTTGGCCAGCAACAAGAAATAGCAATTGTGGCCAAATCTTATGTTAGGTATCTCTTACCTAACTTGGTTGTCACCTCATTACTCTGTCCCTTGAGAGCATACTTGAGCTCTCAGTGCATTACCCTGCCTACCTTGTTCTCCTCGGCTATATCGCTCGCTTTTCATGTACCGGTTAACATACTACTCTCCAAGGCCATGGGGCTCCGAGGAGTTGCGATGGCAGTTTGGATAACTGATTTGGTGGTTGTTATTCTGCTGGCTACTTATGTTTGGATTCTTGAATGTAGTAAAAGAAATGGAAGCAGGTGGAAGGAAGGAGGGTGGTGGGATCAGCATATCATCGACTGGATTGTGCTTCTCAAGCTTTGTGGGTCATGCTGCCTCAACACATGCCTTGAGTGGTGGTGCTATGAGATTCTTGTCTTGCTTGCCGGGCACTTGTCGAGTGCGAAGCAATCGCTTGGAGTTCTAGCCATAGTGCTCAACTTTGATTACTTGCTTTACTCAGTGATGTTGTCTCTAGGCACCTCTGTATCCACCCGTGTCTCAAACGAGCTTGGTGCAAACCAACCCGGCCAAGCTTACCGATCAGCATGCGTGTCCATGGCAATTGCCATCATCACAGGAAGCATCGGCAGCTCGGTAATGGTTGCTGCAAGGGGAACTTGGGGTGCAGTGTTCAGCCACGACGCCAGCATTATAAAGGGAGTGAAGAAGATGATGTTGCTGATGGCTTTCGTGGAAGTGTTCAATTTTCCATTGAATATTTGTGGTGGCATAGTCCGAGGAACAGCGAGACCTTGGCTTGGCATGTATGCAAATCTTTGTGGATTCTATTTCATAGCACTTCCTTTGGATTTGGTTTTTGCGTTTAAGCTTCACCTAGGTCTTGCTGGATTGTTGGTAGGGCTCTTGATTGGTGTTGTTAGCTGCTTTATTTTTTTATTAACATTCATTGCAAGAATAAATTGGATGGATGAAGCTGCCAAAGCTCAAACATTGGTTTGTGCACAGGTGCAGGAAGTTCCAAGACATGACGTAAATCATGTCCATGAAGAAGTTTAGAAGTATGTTCTAACATCCTTATCACCCCTTTAATGCATGTATATCTCCAAATATTTGGTGTGGAGCTGAGAACAAATTTGAAACGTCTCAAACACCCCATGTGTTTCTTTGATCTAGGATTTTTTTGTATAAAAAACTATTTTTTTACTCACCATTTCTTGGGCACAAAACCAACTTTTCTCAACAATTGGATCAGGTGTAGAACCTACCTCATCCAATCAACTTGGTATCCAATGAAAATGAGAAACAACACATTGTTTTTTCCCTAAAAATTATTGAAAAAGGTGAATCCTCCAAAAAGTTATCAGTGGATACAGTGAGTGGGACGGACTTCATCTTTGGAAAATAGTAAATTAACCAATAGGGCATAAAAAGCCCGTTTATCTAACTATTATACAATTACATCAAATTAATTATCACAATACACTCAAATCAAAATTATTTTTTTCATAGATCTAAAAGCTCAACATCAATCATCCTTGAAACCGGGTTTAGAAATTAATGATTGCAGCTCTTTAGCTATTTCATCATTAAAGCCAAGGATGGACAATATCTTATGACCAGGGGATTCCACTTCAGACCAAATCCCAAGAAGTATATGGGCTGTGGTTATTTCACCACCATCACCTGCAAGTCAAAGATGGATTTAGGAAATATGTTATTTAATTTCTTATAGCTTTGTGGATAGAACAGTAGATGGGAATCATATCATTTGATGAATCCCAACTATTGGCAAATAAGAAAATATCGCAAAGGATATTATCCTTGAAAATGTATTCAAAAGCACTATATACCTGTAATGGAAGTTGTTTTCTAGCAATATTGAATAATTTGTTACTTGTATCCAACATAGCAATGAAATACAGAACATGTGGATAAGTAACTAAAAGCAAACAGGTGAATTCTTTTCTTTTCTTTTTAGCAAAAAAAGGAATATGATTAAGACCATTATCACATTATAACAAGACTTTTCTAATAAGCAAACACCGTCTACAGTTAACAGTAAATATGATGCAAAAAAAATGTGTCAGAATCAAAAATGGTTTTCGGTTAACCATTAGAAAGAAATGCAATTCTAAATATAAGTTAAAATCAAACGAAATCATTCTTAAATTCATCAAGACTCCAAAGGGGATTTACACTGGTTTTAATCAAAGATCATGATTGTATTGTGGTCTCATTTACTATTAAAATCAGAAAGACAATTTACAAACTAAATAAATTATCAGTGAACTGCAAAAGAAAATTTTGACACCTATTACAAACAAATATGTCATTTCATAGAATATAACTGAATGAACTAGAATCATGGGCAATAGAATACCTCTGATGGAGGAAACATAAAAATGTACCACGCACACTCAACTATTACCACATTCTTTTTTCTTGTGAATTTTATCTATGTATTTTACTTGGATCCTAAACCCCAAAAGTAAAAACTTTTACACAAATCATAAATATAAAATGAGCAAGCAGGGCCTACAAGTATCAGGTTCCATACACAGCATGGGTTACTGGTTAGTACAATGTCATGTTGATCCTACATCAGACATCTCTCCTTATAATAATAATTTGGAAACAGAACAAACTATCAAACTAAATGCTGGAGAGAGAGAGAGAGAGAGAGAGAGAGAGAGAGAGAGAGAGAGAGAGAGAGAGAGAGAGAGAGAGAGAGAAACAAAACAAACTATCAAACTAAATAAAATTTAAACCTCAATCAACTTAAATTTCAAATACAAAACTAGGAATGCATAAATTATATGGAAAAACAACCATTTGTACCAATGAACTTTACGAACGCTAACAAAAATACCCATTAAAGAAGGAAAATAACGTTGTATCCATCAAAGATGGATTCCGTACGACAAAAGTACCCAAATCCTAAATTCATGTTGACTTTTTAATAAAATTCCAGAATTAGCCCCACCATTATCTTCAACATCAACTCCCAACCATCTCTTCTTTCCCACTCAAACTTTCACATCCCTCCATTACCACCACCTTAACCACCTTTTTTCTCTGCTACTCCACCACCGCTACCATGACGGCATTTCCATCTTCATGAACCCATCTCCAAGAAACTTGATCACCGACACAACCTCTCCAACCGGATCCCTCCCCCTTTCTCTCCCCCTCTTCCCCAAACCCCGCGTCATCTTCGTCACGGTCAACGCCACACACCTCCATTGCCGTTGTGGTTATCGGAGTCATTCTCTGACTTGACAAGTATCCTAACATATATATGATTGGAGATTTCTGAGAGAATTTGAACAATGAATACACTCAATTGGTTCAATTTGGGTATAGATAAAAACAAATAAATTATTAGTTACAGGAGATTTGTTCAACTTCATTAATTATATAATAAATTTGTAATTTGTACTGTTGTAAATATAGGACCTTTCTCCATGGAGTCCATGAGCTTGAAGTGGACCTAGGAGGAGTTGAATCGCACCACAGGCAGGGACCTTGCGTGCTGGATCTCGGTTCAGTCTCGCTTCCGGAGCTTCTCCTTCTTGTGGCGGCATTAGACGGGGTCTTGGCCGGAGAGGCATTGCGGCATCGCTGTGCATCGGCGCTGCTGGAGCTTGAATCTGGTGGCTCTAAACTCTGAACTTGCCACTGTGCCAAGGTATAGGTGATCTGTGCATGGGCTTGAGGCAGCGCTGGGGCCGCCGCGGAGTTTGGGTGGCTGCAGTTGAAGGTGGTAGCGTTGCGTGGGAACAGATGGATTGCCTAGTTGCCTTTTTGTCGTCTTTGTCATCGTCAGCGTGGAAAGATGGCGGCAGTGGTGGTTAGTGGAGTAGTAGAGAATAGAGGGTGGTTAAGGTAGTGGCAATGGAGGTGTTTGAGATTTGGGAAAGAAGAGAGGAGGGGTTAAAGATAAAGGATGGGGTAATTCTGGAATTTTATTAGAAAGTCAACATAAATTTAGAATTTGAGTACTTTGTTGTACGGAATCCATCTTTGACGGATACAACGTTAGTTCTTTAATGTGTATTTTTGTCAGCGTTCGTAAAGTTTATAGGTACAAATGGTTGTTTTTCCAAATTATATTTAAAATAACAACGGATAAGAAAAGGGTGAGAACTAACCAGATTTTAGTTTTTCATCAACCGCCCAATCAAGGGCCCTCTGGGCTTCTTCAGTTAATGGAGGATGCTCAGGGCTGAAGAAAAACCTATCAGCTTTCCCGAGCAACTTCACAGTTTCATCACGCACCTTAAAAAGTGTAATCCCATTCGCTCGCAAAAATTTAGCAGCTACATTAGTTCCTACAGCCCGGAGAAAGATCTGTCACTTTGGCATCTAAACATAAAATTGAAAGACATAGTAACATTGCAAGGGATGCAAATAACTAGAATACACTGAAACATAAGAAATGCCATAAAGGCATAAACACAAGAGAATGTATGTTGTGGGGTGCATCTATAAATGAGTGCCTTTAGATGGGACGTACATTGCAACTTGCAACAGTGGGATTTTCCAGCTCAAATGAAGACACTCAGACAGATAAAGTATCTTTGATCCCTTGAATTTGTTTGGGGAGGGAATTAACTCCATAAGTGTTTTGAATACAAACTAAGTAGATGACTTTCCAACTATAGTTGTCAGATAAGATTCTAATTCTATCAAAGAGAACAGGCAGTGAAAAAAGTGAGAAAGGAGGAAAATAGAAGCACAAGAAATTAGATGGCTAAATGGTAAAATAAATTGAAAATTAAATTATAGAACCTGACTGATATTCATAATATCTGTGTAAAGTCCTCACATGTGAAACTATTAAATGCTCTTACACTACTTCCACCTAATAGCTGACATGATTAGCACAATTTAATCAATACTCTCCTATTTCAGGACTAACATGACTAAACCAAGCTGTTATCCAAAATTTCAAGGCCCTGCACATTTATCTATCTCAATTTTCATCTAGTGGAGGAATAACGTTGTATCCCAAAACGATACCCTAAACCAAGAATCATTTTAAATTGCAGCTGCAGTCACAGGTGCAGTTCTCTTATGATATGAAAAATTGTACCAAATGCAGCTGCAACTGCCGCTGTGCAATATTGTGGCAGCGATTATGGTAACAAGCCCTTGAATGCAGCAGAAGATAAGCAAATATTATGAGGAATCAAAAAAGGGAAATTGGAGAGAAGGATATGATATTATTACCTTCAATGAGAATTCCCATTATAAGGGCTTCGGTCCCCGTAGTGGGATACTTCAATTTCCTAGCCTCCAACTCTCCCATCGCGAATGACTTTATACCCTTCCCAGACCATCTCCTCTCATCAAAACACAACCAACCAAACAATGCCAATCAAAATAAATATAAAAATAATAGTGGCTTATATTTGGAGATACTCACTTGGGAACGTTGTCAACCGAAGAAACTCTCTCTGGATTTCTGCACAACAAATCTGAACAACTCGATAACTTGGAGAATTGGGGAGAACCGAAGAGAAGAAAGAGAGAAAGGGCTTACGCGGTGGGGAGGCTGAAGGAGATGGCGGTGGAAGCGAGAGGGTGGCGCCGGCGGTTGGTGTTGCAACAAGACACGAATTGAGGTGTTAGGGTGCAAGGCTGAACGCAGAATACCTTGGCGCCGAGAAACGAGCCCTTGAGTGGTCTCGGCGTAATCGCCTGAGCTGAAAGTTCCCCGTAATGGAGTTTATTCTGACGTGGCAGATTGGTTGCCAGAACTTTCGAGAAGGAGTGTGCAGTAGCATTAGCAGCAGCAGCAGCCGCCATTTCTTCTGTTTCAGTTGCTGCGAACACTCACCTTGATGATAGATAGAAAGTTGAATTCTTTTCTGTTTTCTTTTTGGCAGTTGAAAATAGAAACACAAACCCCCATACCGCGTCGTATATAGAAACATCAACTCAGACAGTCAAACCTCACCCTTTCTTCTAATATTTTTGGAGACTTCTTGTGTATGAAAATTGGGCTAAAATAATATGGGCCTAAAGATAGAATGGCACAGGGGCCCGTGAGTTTCCCGAATCGTTCGTGACATACCCAGTGCACTTTTGACCAAAAAAAAAAAAAATACCCAGTGCACTCAAAGTGCTACTGCTATCGATATATGACGTTACAGCATGTCAAAAAAAAACTATGATGTTACAAAATCCCTAATCTCTCAATTACCAACAGAAAAAAGACTCAACCTAAAACATTAATGTCAACAATAAAAAGTCCAACATACAGTGAAAGAAATAGACCAAAAAAAATAAAAAATAAAAACTAAAGTGAAAGATATTCACGTCAATGGAATTCTGGAAATAAATAAACATGTTTCTAACCAATTTAGGTGGGTTAAGCGGTCACCTCATTTGTCTGCTTAAGTAAGTATTAGGAGTTCGAATCCCGCCTTGTGCATGCAGCAACTCATTAATCAGCGGCAAACCCTTAAATGGAGCTCAGAACCGCGATAAATTAATTCTTGACCTATCAGATTGGGAGATACCGTAGGTAACCAAATAAATAAATAAACATGTTTCTTGGCTTACATCCCGTTTGTTAATTCCAAAAATAAAAGACTAAACATGTTTCAATTTGGTACCTACGACCAAAAATAAGGAATCGTCTATGGTAAGGAAAGTAATGTGGTCCAATAAGGACCCTGTGAGAATATGCAAAATTGAGAGAAACTTCGTATAGGAGAATCTACCGCAATAACTTTTTATATTTGCAATTCATACTAATCGAATTAGATAAATGAGCGATGAGCTTGCTGTTCTTAGTTGTAAATGACGTTGGATCAATGGTGTCTTAGTTGGGCTCGCATTCGAAAATTGGATTGCGCTGAGGTTAATTGGGTGTGATATGATTGGGAAAGATCAATATGATTGGGTGTGTATTGGTACAAAAAACGGACTTTTTCGACTATTTGTAATTTCGACCATCGAGGCAGTATTTGGACTGCAGGTCAGGAACTGGGCAAGTAGGAGTCGATGGGAGGAGTTACAAAAAATGTCGAACTAGAAGGAAATTGGCTACCTCCGTCGAAGTATCAAAAGCTTAAACTAGCCTTTAAGCCGAAAATGGGAACATGAGAGCGAAAATTGAGGAACAAGTTATTACTTAGGGACCAGGGAATACGTAGTTGTCAAAACTTGGAGATAAAGGTTCTTCATGGTCAAGGCAAGGTCGTGGCTGAGAAAAAGGAGGAAGCGGGATCATGGACGACATGCTCCAAGGTCAGTTAAATTCACGGTCTATAAATAATAGAAATGCAGAATAAGCTCAGGATTCACTCAAGGATACTAGATCATCACCTAAACTCATAAAATTCCCAGTCTCTGCTAGCAATGGAAGAGTATGGATTGCAAGTGCATACGAGTGTCAGAAGTCAATCTTTAATTTGTTTTCTTTTGCTTTTTGTTGCATTCGTTGTTTTTTGCTTTATTTTATTATCATTTTTTTTAATTAACTTTTTACACTTTCATCTTCTTGTTTATGTTACTCCTTTGACGTTTGTCATAAGTTTACCATTAGTAATATCAAGATAAATTGCCTCAACACCAATTAAGTAATTCCCAGGTCGATCTCACTCTTTTTCAGAGGAATCGTATTTGCTCCCTTCTACTTGAGATCTTGACACAAGCTCGTTTCGACATCACCTGTCAAAGTCGACCAAAAAATGAGTGAAACAAATTGGCACGCCCGGTGGGACCCTGGGTTAAATTCGTGTTGAGTGGTGTGCGATTATGCAGTGGTAGATTAATTATGACAGATAGAGCTTCGACGTCGATGGGTACGTCAAATAGTGATAGTGGAAATTCCACTAAAGGTCCTGAAATAGAGGCAGTCCATTCGACCAGTCTTGCTAGTCAACAGTCGACGGAGGACATTCCGACGGCCATTCCTGTCACATGGCCTCAATATGGATTACCTCCAAATTATTCACCACCTTTGGAAAATCCTAGTGTTATATATACTGGAGGTATGAATACTATAAGAAACAATCCTTCGTACACCCGATACCTCCTTCAGGTTATCTTCCGATGGGTACACACAGTCAATACTACCATTACATGGTAAATTATAATGCTTATCAACCATCAATAAATAACCCTTCATATATGTGATCTATACCTATGCCACAAACAAATCCAACAGTCACAAATGTCATTTTGACACAGGGTATAAGAACCCGAAGAGTGTCGATAGGAGGAACTCATAATTCAATATTTCCTGAAATGTCGAGGCAGATTCTGGTAGGGACATCTTCGCCTAATACAATCAAATCTTTGGTTGTATTTAGACAACAAATTAAGGATAGCCATCATGATTTAGTCAATATGTTGACACAACAAATGGCCACAGTATTAAATCCAATATTAGAAAATAACAATGCTCGAATAGAACAAGTTGCTCGACGTGTTGATGATACTACAGGAGAAATTAATCGACCACTAGCCCAACCTTTTGTGGGAATTCATGTTAATAACCCTCCTATCATGTTAAATAGGGTGGATGATCTGAATAGGGTATTGAATAAAGCTAGAGCAAATAATGCTACTCAAGCTTATGGTCAAAATATAACGTAGGCAATCGAGCAAATCTTGAATAGAGATGGATTGAACATTGGAGTAACTAATCAACTTTATTTCATATCTCCTTTCCCCAATTATATCCAGCAATTTGAGCTCCCGAGAGGGGTTAAAACTTTTAAATCGCTCACAAAGTTTGCAGGAGAAAGTAGAGAATCGACTATGGAGCATATTGCTTGTTATTCGGTCGAGATAGGTGAATTGGCTAATCATGAATATTTGAAAATGAGATATTTTTCCTCTTCCCTAATAACATACTGTTTCAAATCCTTGCAGAAAACTCACGATTTGAGATGCCAAACAAAATCAATAGCTAGGGTGTTCAAAGAAATGAGTGAAGAAAAGAAAAATATTGTGGAAGAAATGGGATTCGGTGCGCTGGCACATAGTCCAGAAATGAACATCTCTCACAAACTCTTGAGGGAATTGATTCATTACTATGATGCCTATCATGGATTGTTGGACACTCTCTATAGAAAAATATACATAACTCCTGGCAAGATAAGGGATGCGTTGGGCATAAGTTCTGGCGGTATTATACTTTCAAATATTTTTGTTATTTTTTAAGTTATTTCGGTTCATTCCTTGCTTTATTTTAGGTTCATTTCAATACAGAAAATGAAACTGAGCCTTTTTTACTGATTTGTTTATATTAAAATATTGTAGGAGATCGTTTTCTTGTAAAAGTTGAGTACAACAAACTGAGTGATGAACAGAAGGAGATAATTGACAGCTTCAAAGGTGCTACTTTGGCATCTTTGACAAAATCTATCATTGATATGAGTGTTGAAGAGGAGGAGAACTGGCTGAAATTCAAAAGGACTTTTGTCATCTTCGTCCACAATGCTTCTTGCTGCCGACAATAGTAAGCACGGTCTCCCCAATCCATAAGCCACTTGCCCTTCATGTGGACACCGACCAATGATGGGATTAGGCATCTCATATGCTGAGCTTCTTGAGGAAGGAGATCAAATCTTAGAGAGAAGGAAAGAAACTTTTCGTTGATGATTGCATCTTTGTTTTAATGTTAATATATTTTCATGAATCGAAGTTCCCTCGACCAGAAACAGATGACGCTCTTGGGCCACTGTGGGTGGCCTATTGGACACAGAGGAATCTGGTTAACCGGATTGCTTTGGAAACAACTGATGAAATGGTAAATATAAAAAATTTTTCCTTGAAATTTCGGTTTAGATGCTTCTAAAAATACTGTGCTAACTAAATAAGTTTATGTTTTAGGGACTTGTGAACAGAGCATAATTGAGGGGAGGAGAGAGAGAAGAAAAGAAGGTGGAAAAGAAAATAGTTTTTCTCAAGGGGGAAGAGAAGGAAAAGGAGAAGAAAGAAAAAAGGAAAATTGTCATTTTGGATTCGTCTTCGGAAGAAGTCAGTTTTTCTGAATCTGAGTATACTTCTCACTATCGCTTATTGAAAACTATCTATTTATTTAAAGTTTTATATTGTTATTTTAACAAAACTTTTTGTATGTGTTGTAGAGAAGAAGAGGAAAAAATCGAGAAAACGCCGCCAAAGAAAAGAAAACAACCACAAAGGGAGGCAAATAACAAACGAAAATAAGGAAGATTGTTCTGACAGATTTGGAAAGCAAAACTGAATCTGAAGACGAGTAAGTTTTGGAAATGATTATTTTCGATTCATTTCTACATTTATTTGAGGTTCATTTGGTTTAGTTTTGCTTGTATTTGCTAAAAATTGTTCATGTGGGCTTGTTAAGTTAATTATAGCTCTGATATTTGTCTCTGGTATACATTTGATGTGTTTTTCTTGATGATTGACTTTATTTGACTGCTTGTTCAAATCTGAAATAAATTCGTTTCATTTATTTTTAACTATGGTTCATCCTGGTTTTAAGTGAAAACTTTTTGTATAAATTTTCAGACGACTGCTAAACAAAGAACACAAATGTTCAAGTTGAAAAAAGAAAAAAGAGCAAAGAGAAAAATTGATGGAACTAAAAAAACAAATGTTGCTCCGGATGACTGTGACTCGACAGACGCGCGATGTGATTTATTGCAGACGTAAGATTGAGTTTCTTATATAAAGTTATTTTTCTTTCTCTGCTAACTTTTCCTAAAACTTCAGGCAATTTCTTTTGATTTACTGAATAATATTTATTTTTCTGCTTAGACTGCTGACTGTAAGTGATGTGTGCGCATCATGTTGTGTTTTTCTATGCTTTTTCATATAAAAAAATTAATTCATAATGCTTAATTATGGATTGTTTTGGTGCTTAAGTTGTATATTGATTTGATCTCTTTGATTTGATTAATTTTGTAGAAAATAGAAAAAGAAGCGAAAAACACAAAACAAACTCAAAAAAAGAAAAAGTTTTGATCACGTTTTGCAGTTTGAACACGCTTTGAAACCTTAGACCACGCTGGTCCATGAAGCAAGCCAAGGGCGTTGTTAACGCCACGAACCAAAGCGCCTTCTCAAAAGTGGCGCTGGAACCAAGGAAGCCTTGCTAGGCATTAATAACGACAATGATCAATGAACCAAGGAAGCATGTGTTACTAACCATAAGCATATAATGAAGCATGCAAGCAATGCACGTACAAGGCATTTTTAACGCCAACAACGATGCAAACATGCATGTCTTGGCACGAATGATATGATGCATGCATGAGGCATTAATATATAAAGCAAGGAAGCAAACATGCAATGCGTTGAACATGAATGAAGCATCAAGACAGGGCACTAAATGAAGCAAAGTACTTACCTTGGGCATCAGTAACGCCAATGTGAATCAATGAAGCCATGTTTGGGTGTTATTAACGCCCTAATCATAAGCACCCATTTTGTACCAACGCCTTCGACACCTCTTGGGAGAAAGGCACTTGGGCGTTGGCAATGCCCAACTTTGAAGCGTTGATGAGAGAACTTTGGCGTGATCTAGAAATTTGCGGATAAATTCTCGTTGCAAGTATAGTTTCTAAACCTTCAAAAGTCCTTTCATACAAACGTTTTGGTTGTCACAAGTAACAAACCCCTAAATAAAGTATTCAAACCTCGGGTCGTCTTCTCAAGGAATTGCAGGGAGGTATGTTCTTATTATTGGTTGAGTTTGTAAATTGGGGTTCTGGAGTTTGGGCAATGGGCACAGGTATATTTTCAAAGCAATAAAAATAAATGAATAACAGTAAAATAAACTCTTGGCAAGGTATGAGAACTGGAAGTCCTATCCTGGTTATCCTTATCAATTGTGATGAGAATTGGAATTTTCTCCCACTTTGTTAACCTCTAACTATGAAGGTAAGTTAAGTGGATGAATTAATTTTTATTCCTCAGGTCCTAGTCTTTCCTTGGGAAAAGCTATAGTTATTGGAACTCGAATTAATTCTTGAAGAATCCCAATTTTCAGTCAACAATGAGTTTGATAACTCAAGTGTCTCCAATGACTCAACCAAAGCCAAAAGGAAAAAATTCAAATTATTTATATAATAAATAAAAGAAAGCAATTATAATTCTGAAATACCTCAATTAGCACTAATAAAGATATCAAATGTAACATGGAAGAGTTCATAAATCAAATTAGAAAAGTAAATAAAAGGAACATTGAACCTGGGATTGAGAGTCACTCCTAAAACTAAGAGAAATCCTAAATCATAATCCTAAGAGAGAGGAGAGAATCTCTCTCTCTAAAAACTAGATCTAAATCCTAAAATGGTGAATGTGAAAGCTTGATTATGAATAGATGCAATCCCCCTACTTTATAGCCTCTAATATGTGTTTTCTGGGTCGAGAACTGGGTCAGAAACAGCCCAGAATTTGCTGGTTGCGAATTCAAACACGCTGATTTTCGTCACTGCGACGCGTCTGTATGAATGACGCGTTCACGTCGCCTATAGTCAGGGAATTGATGAGCGGATAATTTATACGCTTTTTGGCATTGTTTTTAGTAGAATCTAGTCACTTTTAGGGATGTCTTCATTAGTTTTTATGTTAAATTCACATTTCTGGACTTTACTATGAGTTTGTGTGTTTTTCTGTGATTTCAGGTATTTTCTGGCTGAAATTGAGGGACTTGAGCAAAAATCAGATTCAGAGGTAGAAGAAGGACTGCTGATGTTGTTGGATTCTGACCTCCCTGCACTCAAAGTGGATTTTCTGGAGCTACAGAACTCAAAATGGTGCACTTCTAATTGCGTTGGAAAGTAGGCATCCAGGGCTTTCCAGCAATGTATAATAGTCCATACTTTGGCCGAGTTTAGATGACGTAAAAGGGCGTTGAACGCCAGTTCTACGCTGCTGTCTGGAGTTAAACGCCAGAAACACGTCACAAACCAGAGTTGAACGCCAGAAATACGTTACAACCTGGCGTTCAACTCCAGAAAGAGCCTCTGCACGTGTAACATTCAAGCTCAGCCCAAGCACACACCAAGTGGGCCCCAGAAGTGGATTTATGCATCAATTACTTACTTCTGTAAACCCTAGTAACTAATTTAGTATAAATAGGACTGTTTACTATTGTATTAGAGATCTTTGGATGCCTGGTTCTTAGATCATGGGGGCTGGCCATTCGGCCATGCCTGGACCTTTCACTTATGTATTTTTAACGGTAGAGTTTCTACACTCCATAGATTAAGGTGTGGAGCTCTGCTGTTCCTCAAAGATTAATGCAAAGTACTACTGTTTTTCTATTCAATTCAACTTATTCCGCTTCTAAGATATTCATTCGCACTTCAACCTAAATGTGATGAACGTGACAATCATCATCATTCCCCCACGAACGTGTGCCTGACAACCACTTCCGTTCTACCTTAGATTGAATGAGTATCTCTTGGATCTCTTAATCAGAATCTTCGTGGTATAAGCTAGATTGATGGCGGCATTCATGAGAGTCCGGAAAGTCTAAACCTTGTCTGTGGTATTTCGAGTAGGACTCTGGGATTGAATGACTGTGACGAACTTCAAACTTGCGAGTGCTGGGCGTAGTGATAGACGCAAAAGGAGGGTGAATCCTATTCCAGTATGATCGAGAACCTCAGATGATTAGCCGTGCTGTGACAGAGCATTTGGACCATTTTCACAAGAGGATAGGATGCAGCCATTGACAAGGGTGATGCCTCCAGACGATTAGCCATGCAGTGATAGCGCATCGAACCATTTTCCAGAGAGGATTAAAAGTAGCCATTGACAACGGTGATGTCCTTACATAAAGCCAGCCATGGAAAGGAGTAAGATTGATTGGATGAAGACAGCAGGAAAGCAGAGGTTCAGAGGAACGAATGCATCTCTATGCGCTTATCTGAAATTCTCACCAATGATTTACATAAGTATTTCTATCCTTATTTTATTATATATTTTCGGAAACTCCATAACAATTTTATATCCGCCTGACTGAGATCTACAAGGTGACCATAGCTTGCTTCATACCAACAATCTCCGTGGGATCGACCCTTACTCACGTAAGGTTTATTACTTGGACGACCCAGTGCACTTGCTGGTTAGTTGTATCGAAGTTGTGAATGAAAAACGATTTATTAAGACGTGCGTACAGAGTTTCTGGCGCCGTTGCCTGAGATCACAATTTCGTGCACCAAGTTTTTGGCGCCGTTACCGGGGATTGTTCGAGTTTGGACAACTGACGGTTCATCTTGTTGCTCAGATTAGGTAATTTTATTTTTTTTTATTTTCAAAAATTTTTCAAAAACCTTTCAAAAATTTCTCATCTGTTTTCGAAAAAATAAAATAAATGTTTTCAAAAATATATTTTTCTTCAGAATTTTTAAGAATGAATTCTAGAGTTTCACGAAGCATGTTGAAGCCTGGCTGGCTGTAAAGCCATGTCTAATTCTTTTGGATAGGGGCTTCCAAAGGGTATGTCAGCTGTGGCATGTCTGAGTTACATACTAAAGCTTGGCTGGCTATTAAGCCATGCCTAACCCTCAGATTGGAGCTTTAGAATAAGAGTGCAAGATTCCTGGAATTCATATTAAAAATTTTGGAATCCTTATTTTTCTTTTTCAAATTAATTTTTGAAAAATACCAAAAAAATTAGAAAATCATAAAAAAATCAAAAATATTTCATGTTTCTTGTTTGAGTCTTGAGTCAAGTTGAAAGTTTGGTGTCAATTGCATATTCATCTTGCATTTTTCGAAAAATTCATGCATTCATAGTGTTCTTCATGATCTTCAAGTTGTTCTTGGTAAGTCTTCTTGTTCGATCTTGATGTTTTCATGTTTGTGTCTTTTCTTGTTTTTCATATGCATTCTTGCATTCATAGTGTCTGAACATGAAAGATTTCTAAGTTTGGTGTCTTGCATGTTTTCTTTGCATTAAAAATTTTTCAAAAATATGTTCTTGATGTTCATCTTGACATTCAAAGTGTTCTTGGTGTTCATCTTGACATTCATAGTGTTCTTGCATTCATCACATATTTTGATCCAAAATTCTCATGCATTGCATCATTTTCATATTTTTCTCTCTCATCATAAGAAATTCAAAAAAAAAATATATATCTTCCCCTTTTTCTCTCATAAATTTCGAAAATTTGGATTGACTTTTTCAAAAATTTTTAAAATCTAGTTGTTTTTATGAGTCAAATCAAATTTTCAAATTTTATCTTTTTCAAAATCTTTTTCAAAAATTATATCTTTTTCACTTTTCTTATTTATTTTTGAAAATTTTTAAAATATTTTTCAAAAATCTTTTTTTATCTTTATCTCCTAATTTTCGAAAATAACATCATCAATTAATGTTTTGATTCAAAAATTTCAAGTTTGTTACTTGCTTGTTAAGAAAGATTCAAACTTTGAGTTCTAGAATCATATCTTGTGATTTCTTGTGAATCAAGTCATTAATTGTGATTTTAAAAATCAAATCTTTTTCAAAACTAATTTCAATCATATCTTTTCAAAAATATCTTTTTATCTTATCTTTTTCAAAATTTGATTTTAAAATATCCTTTCTAACTTCTTATCTTTTTATCTTTTCAAAATTGATTTTCAAATTTGTTTCAACTAACTAACTAACTTTTTGTTTATTTCTTATCTTTTTCAAAACTACCTAACTAACATTCTCTCTCTAATTTT
This sequence comes from Arachis hypogaea, assembly GCF_003086295.3. Taxonomy (NCBI): domain Eukaryota; kingdom Viridiplantae; phylum Streptophyta; class Magnoliopsida; order Fabales; family Fabaceae; genus Arachis; species Arachis hypogaea. The sequence goes on from NC_092046.1 coordinate 56,614,170, forward strand.
CGAAAATATCTCCCTCTTTTTCAAAATTTCTTTTTAATTAACTAATTATTTTAATTTTTGATTCTAATTTTCGAAAATTACTAACCTTTTTCAAAAATCATTTTCGAAAATCACTAACTTTTTTTCAAAAATTATTTTCGAAAATTCTCTCTCTCTCTCATCTCCTTCTATTTTATTTATTCATCCACTAACATCTCTCCCTCACTCTCCAAAAATCCGAACCCTCTCTCTCTGAGTTCAGATTTTCTCTTCTTCTTTTCTTCTACTCACATAAGGGAACCTCTATACTGTGGTAAAGAGGACCCCTATTATTATTATTTTTCTGTCCCTCTTTTTCATATGAGCAGGAGCAAGGACAAGAACATTCTTGTTGAAGCAGATCCAGAACCTGAAAGGACTCTGAAGAGGAAACTAAGAGAAGCTAAATTACAACTATCCAGCAAGCACCTTTCAGAAATTTTCGAACAAGAAGAGGAGATGGCAGCCGAAAATAATAATAATGCAAGGAGGATGCTTGGTGACTTTACTGCACCTAATTCCAATTTACATGGAAGAAGCATCTCCATTCCTGCCATTGGAGCAAACAATTTTGAGTTTAAACCTTAATTAGTTTCTCTGATGCAGCAGAACTGCAAGTTTCATGGACTTCCATCTGAAGATCCTTTTCAGTTCTTAACTGAATTCTTGCAGATATGTGATACTGTTAAGACTAATGGAGTAGATCCTGAAGTCTACAGGCTCATGCTTTTCCCTTTTGCTGTAAGAGACAGAGCTAGAGTATGGTTGGACTTTCAACCTAAGGATAGCCTGAACTCTTGGGATAAGCTGGTCAAGGCTTTCTTAGCTAAGTTCTTTCCTCCTCAAAAGCTGAGTAAGCTTAGAGTGGATGTTCAGACCTTCAGACAGAAAGAAGGTGAATCCCTCTATGAAGCTTGGGAGAGATACAAAGGACTGACCAAAAAGTGTCCTTCTGACATGCTTTCAGAATGGACCATCCTGGATATATTCTATGATGGTCTGTCTGAATTGGCTAAAATGTCATTGGATACTTCTGCAGGTGGATCCATTCACCTAAAGAAAACGCCTGCAGAAGCTCAAGAACTCATTAACATGGTTGCTAATAACCAATTCATGTACACTTCTGTAAGGAATCCTGTGAATAATGGGACGCCTATGAAGAAGGGAGTTCTTGAAATTGATACTCTGAATGCCATACTAGCTCAGAATAAAATATTGACTCAGCAAGTCAATATGATTTCTCAGAGTCTGAATGGAATGCAAGCTGCATCCAACAGTACTCAAGAGGCATCTTCTGAAGAAGAAGCTTATGATCCTGAAAACCCTGCAATAGCAGAGGTGAATTACATGGGTGAACCTTATGGAAACACCTATAACCCCTCATGGAGAAATCACCCAAATCTCTCATGGAAGGATCAACAAAAGCCTCAACAAGGCTTGAATAATGGTGGAAGAAATAGGTTTAACAATAGTAAACCTTTTTCATCATCCACTCAGCAACAGACAGAGAACTCTGAACAAAATACCTCTAATTTAGCAAACTTAGTCTCTGATCTATCTAAGACCACTGTAAGTTTCATGAATGAAACAAGGTCCTCCATTAGAAATTTGGAGGCACAAGTGGGCCAGCTGAGTAAAAGGATCACTGAAATCCCTCCTAGTACTCTCCCAAGCAATACAGAAAAAAATCCAAAAGGAGAGTGCAAGGCCATTGACATAGTCAACACAGCCAAACCTGGAGAGGAAGAGGAGGACATAAATCCCAGTGAGGAAGACCTCCTGGGACGTCCAGTGATCAATAAGGAGTTTCCCTTTGAGGAACCAAAGGAATCTGAGGCTCATTTAGAGACCATAGAGATTTCATTAGACCTTCTTATGTCATTCATGAGCTCGGATGAGTATTCCTCTTCTGAAGAGAATGAGGATTACTGAAGAGCAAGTTACCAAGTACCTTGGTGCAATCATGAAGCTGAATGCCAAATTATTTGGTATTGAGACTTGGGAAGATGAACCTCCCTTGTTCACTAATGAACTGAGTGATCTGGATCAACTGACATTGCCTCAGAAGAAACAGGATCCTGGAAAGTTCTTAATACCTTGTACCATAGGCACCATGACCTTTGAGAAGGCTCTATGTGACCTTGGGTCAGGGATAAACCTCATGCCCCTCTCTGTAATAGAGAAACTGGGAATCTATGGGGTGCAAGCTGCTAAAATCTCTTTAGAGATGGCAGATAATTCAAGAAAACAGGCTTATGGACAAGTAGAGGACGTGTTAGTAAAGGTTGAAGGCCTTTACATCCCTGTTGATTTCATAATCCTTGATACTGGGAAGGATGAGGATGAATCCATCATCCTTGGAAGACCTTTCCTAGCCACAGCAAGAGTTGTGATTGATGTTGACAGAGGTGAATTAGTCCTTCAATTGAATGAGGACTCCCTTGTGTTTACAACTCAAGGTTACCCTTCTGTAAACATGGAAAAGAGGCACAGTAAGCTTCTCTCAAAACAGAGTCAACCAGAGCCCCCACAGTCAAACTCTAAGTTTGGTGTTGAACTCCCATATCCAAACTCTAAGTTTGGTGTTGGGAAGTCTCAACAATGCTCTGAACATTTGTGAGGCTCCCTGAGAGCCCACTGTCAAGCTATTGACATTAAAGAAGCACTTGTTGGGAGGCAACCCAATTTTTATTTATCTAATTTTATTTTTCTTGTTATTTCATATTTTATTAGGTTCATGATCATGTGGAGTCACAAAATAAATATAAAAATTGAAAACGGAATCAAAAACAGTAAAAGAAAAATCACACCCTGGAGGAAGACCTTACTGGCGTTTAAACGCCAGTAAGAAGCATCTGGCTGGCGTTCAATGCCAGAACAGAGCATGGTTCTGGCGCTGAACGCCCAAAATGGGCAGCATCTGGGTGTTTGAACGCCAGAATTGCACCCTGGAGAAGAGCTGGCGCTGAACGCCCAGAACAAGCATGGTTCTAGCGTTCAACGCCAGAAATGGGCAACAAATGGGCGTTCAACGCCCAGAACAAGCACCAATTTGGCGCTGAACACCCAGAGTTGTGTGCAAGGTTGTAAATCCTTGAACACCTCAGGATCTGTGGACCCCACAGGATCACCTCAGGATCTGTGGACCCCACAGGATCCCTGCTTACCTCCACTCACTTCTTCTCGCCCCTCTTTTACACAATCCCATAAACACTCTTCCCCAAAACTCTTCACCAATCATCTCAATCTCTCTTCTCCATCACCACTTCACCACTCACATCCATCCACTCTTCCCCATAAACCTAACTCATAAACTCAACCTACCTTCAAAATTCAAAATCATTTTCCCACCCAAACCCACCCTATATGGCTGAAATTAACCCCCTTTCACCCATATTTTCTTCTTTTTCTTCATCTATTCTTTCTTCTCTTGCTCGAGGGCGAGCAATATTCTAAGTTTGGTGTGGTAAAAGCATAAGCTTTTTGTTTTTCCATTACCATTGATGGCATCCAAGACCGGAGAATCCTCTAGAAAAGGGAAAGGGAAGACAAAAGCTTCCACCTCCGAGTCATGGGAGATGGAAAGATTCAACTCCAAAGCTCATCAAGACCACTTCTATGATGTTGTGGTCAATAAGAAGGTGATCCCCGAGGTCCCTTTCAAGCTCAAGAAGAATGAGTATCCGGAGATCCGACATAAAATCCAAAGAAGTGGTTGGGATGTTCTAATAAACCCCATCCAACAAGTCGGCATCTTAATGGTTCAAGAGTTCTATGCCAATGTATGGATCACTAGGAACCATGATCAAAGTAAGAACCCAAACCCAAAGAATTATATTACAATGGTTCGGGGGAAATACTTAGATTTTAGTCCGGAGAATGTAAGATTGGCGTTTAACTTGCCTACAATGCAAGGAGATGCACGCCCCTACACTAGAAGGGTCAACTTTAATCAAAGGTTGGACCAAGTCCTCATGGACATATGTGTGGAAGGAACTCAATGGAAGATTGACTCCAAAGACAAGCCGGTTCAATTAAGAAGATTGGACCTCAAGCCTATGGCTAGAGGATGGTTGGAGTTCATCCAACGCTCCATCATCCCCACTAGCAACCGATCTGAAGTTACTGTGGATCGGGCCATCATGATCCATAGCATCATGATTGGAGAAGAAATAAAAGTTCATGAAGTCATCTCCCTTGAACTCTACAAAATAGCTGAAAAGCCCTCTCATGGGGCAAGGCTAGCTTTTCCTCATCTTATTTGCCATCTATGTTACTCAACTGGAGCTTTCATAGAAGGAGACATTCCCATTGAGGAAGAGAAGCCCATCACTAAGAAAAGGATGGAGCAAGCAAGAGAGCCCATTCATGGATCTCAAGAGATGCATGAAGCTCATCACCATGAGATCCCGGAGATGCCTCAAATGCATTTTCCTCCACAAAACTATTGGGAGCAAATCAACACCTCCCTAGGAGAATTAAGTTCCAACATGGGACAATTAAGGGTGGAACATCAAGAGCACTCCATCATCCTTCATGAAATAAGAGAAGATCAAAAAGCAATGAGGGAGGAGCAACAAAGACAAGGAAGAGACATAGAAGAGCTCAAGGACATCATTGGTTCCTCAAGAAGGAAACGCCACCATCACTAAGGTGGACTCATTCCTTATTCTTACATTCTCTGTTTTTCGTTTTCTCTATGTTAAGTGCTTATCCATGTTTGTGTCTTCATTACATGATCATTAGTAATTTGTAACTTTGTCTTAAAGTTATGAATGTCCTATGAATCCATCACCTCTCTTAAATGAAAACTGTTTTAATTCAAAAGAACAAGAAGTACATGAGTTCGAATTTATCCTTGAACTTAGTTTAATTATATTGATGTGGTGACAATGCTCCTTGTTTTCTGAATGAATGCTTGAACAGTGCATATGTCTTTTGAAGTTGTTGTTTAAGAATGTTAAATATGTTGGCTCTTGAAAGAATGATGATAAGGAGACATATTATTTGATAATCTGAAAAATCATAAAAATGATTCTTGAAGCAAGAAAAAGCAGCAAAGAACAAAGCTTGCAGAAAAAAATAGAAAAAAAATAGCGAAAAAATAGAAAAAAAAAGGAGAAAAAGCAAGCAGAAAAAGCCAAAAGCTCTTAAAACCAAGAGGCAAGAGCAAAAAGCCAATAACCCTTAAAACCAAAAGGCAAGGGTAAATAAAAAGGATCCCAAGGCTTTGAGCATCAGTGGATAGGAGGGCCTAAAGGAATAAAATGCTGGCCTAAGCGGCTAAACCAAGCTGTCCCTAACCATGTGCTTGTGGCGTGAAGGTGTCAAGTGAAAACTTGAGACTGAGCGGTTAAAGTCAAGGTCCCAAGCAAAAGAAGAGTGTGCTTAAGAACCCTGGACACCTCTAATTGGGGACTTTAGCAAAGCTGAGTCACAATCTGAAAAGGTTCACCCAATTATGTGTCTGTGACATTTATGTATCCGGTGGTAATACTGGAAAACAAAGTGCTTAGGGCCACGGCCAAGACTCATAAAATAGCTGTGTTCAAGAATCATCATACTGAACTAGGAGAATCAATAACACTATCTGAACTCTGAGTTCCTATAGATGCCAATCATTCTGAACTTCAATGGATAAAGTGAGATGCCAAAACTATTCAAGAGGCAAAAAGCTACAAGTCCCGCTCATTTAATTGGAGCTATGTTTCATTGATAGTTTGGAATTTATAGTATATTCTCTTCTTTTTATCCTATTTGATTTTTAGTTGCTTGGGGATAAGCAACAATTTAAGTTTGGTGTTGTGATGAGCGGATAATTTATACGCTTTTTGGCATTGTTTTTAGTATGTTTTTAGTAGAATCTAGTCACCTTTAGGGATGTTTTCATTAGTTTTTATGTTAAATTCACATTTTTGGACTTTACTATGAGTTTGTGTGTTTTTCTGTGATTTCAGGTATTTTCTGGCTGAAATTGAGGGACTTGAGCAAAAATCAGATTCAGAGGTAGAAGAAGGACTGCTGATGTTGTTGGATTCTGACCTCCCTGCACTCAAAGTGGATTTTCTGGAGCTACAGAACTCAAAATGGCGCGCTTCTAATTGAGTTGGAAATTAGACATCCAGGGCTTTCCAGCAATGTATAATATTCCATACTTTGGCCGCGTTTAGATGACATAAAAGGGTGTTGAACGCCAGTTCTACGCTACTGTCTGGAGTTAAACGCCAGAAACACGTCACAAACCAGAGTTGAATGCCAGAAATACGTTACAACCTGGCGTTCAACTCCAGAAAGAGCCTCTTCACGTGTAACATTCAAGCTCAGCCCAAGCACACACCAAGTGGGCCCCGGAAGTGGATTTATGCATCAATTACTTACTTCTATAAACCCTAGTAGCTAGTTTAGTATAAATAGGACTGTTTACTATTGTATTAGAGATCTTTGGACGCCTGGTTCTTAGATCATGGGGCTGGCCATTCGGCCATGCCTAGACCTTTCACTTATGTATTTTTAATGGTAGAGTTTCTACACTCCATAGATTAAGGTGTGGAGCTCTGCTGTTCCTCAAAGATTAATGCAAAGTACTACTATTTTTCTATTCAATTCAACTTATTCCGCTTCTAAGATATTCATTCGCACTTCAACCTGAATGTGATGAACGTGACAATCATCATCATTCCCTCACGAACGTGTGCCTGACAACCACTTCCGTTCTACCTTAGATTGAATGAGTATCTCTTGGATCTCTTAATCAGAATCTTCGTGGTATAAGCTAGATTGATGGCGGCATTCATGAGAGTCTGGAAAGTCTAAACCTTGTCTGTGGTATTCTGAGTAGGACTCTCGGATTGAATGACTGTGACGAATTTCAAACTCGCGAGTGCTGGGCGTAGTGACAGACGCAAAAGGAGGGTGAATCCTATTCCAGTATGATCGAGAACCTCAGATGATTAGCCGTGCTGTGATAGAGCATTTGGACCATTTTCACAAGAGGATAGGATGCAACCATTGACAAGGGTGATGCCTCCAGATGATTACCCATGCAGTGACAGCGCATCGGACCATTTTCCAGAGAGGATTAAAGGTAGCCATTGACAACGGTGATGTCCTTACATAAAGCCAGCCATGGAAAGGAGTAAGATTGATTGGATGAAGACAGCAGGAAAGCAGAGGTTCAGAGGAACGAATGCATCTCTATGCGCTTATCTGAAATTCTCACCAATGATTTACATAAGTATTTCTATCCTTATTTTATTATATATTTTCGAAAACTCCATAACTATTTTATATCCGCCTGACTGAGATCTACAAGGTGACCATAGCTTGCTTCATACCAACAATCTCCGTGGGATCGACCCTTACTCACGTAAGGTTTATTACTTGGATGACCCAGTGCACTTGCTGGTTAGTTGTATCGAAGTTGTGAATGAAAAACGATTTATTAAGACGTGCGTACAGAGTTTCTGACGCCGTTGCCTGAGATCACAATTTATTGCACCAGGAATCTATGGCATATTATATATCAAATCGAAGCCCCGGACGTTAGCTTTCCAACGCAACTAGAACCACGTCGTTTGGACCTCTATAGCTAAAGTTATAGCCGTTTGAGTACGAAGAGGTCAGGCTGGACAGCTTAGCAATTTCTCCAACTTCTTGTATTCCTTCCACTTTTGCATGCTTCCTTTCCATCCTCTGAGCCATTCTTGCCCTGTAATCTCTGAAATTACTTAACACACATATCAAGGCATCTAATGGTAATAAGAGAGGATTAAACATAGGGAACTTAAGGCCAAAGAAGCATGTTTTCAATCATAGCACAAATTCTGGGAAGGAATTGTAAAACCATGCAAATAGTATGAATAAGTGGGTAAAGAGTTGATAAAAACCACTCAATTGAGCACAAGATAAACCATAAAATAGTGGTTTATCAACCTCCCCACACTTAAACATTAGCATGTTTTCAAGCTAAGCTCAAGAGAAGCTATAAAGATGAAGATGAATGGTAGAATGTATAAAATGCAACCTATGAATGCAACTACATGCAGAATATTTCTACCTACTTGGTTAAAAGTAAATAAGTCTTTTAAGTACAAATATGAACTGGATTTCACTAATTCAAATTACAAAATAGAGTACAACTAGACTTGCAAGAAGAAAATAGCTCATGAAAGCCGGGAACAAAGAATCGAGCATCGAACCCTCACTGAAAGTGTATACACTCTAATCACTCAGTGAAACAAAGGCCTCAATCATATAAGTGCATGCATACATCAAACCATGGAAATATAGAGTTAAGCAAGACAAAGATCACAATTTTAGAGAGAAAAATACACACTAAAAATAAAATATTGGTTGATAAAATGCAACCAATTCAAATAGGCTAAAAAATCTCACAGGTTTTGTGTGTTCGAGTTCTAAACCATGTTCCAGTATAATATTTCTTCAAACAAGTGTAACATTAAATTTTATTCAAATTAGTGAAATGCTCTAAAAATTTTCTTGAAAAAGAAAATATTACTTCAACCAAGTGGTAAAATATGCAAAAAATCAAACAAATATGCAATCAAACATGTAAATGCAACAACTAACAAGGAAAATAAACCATTGGTGTTGAGATAGAAGAGTAACTAACCTATGGAGATCGGTATCGACCTCCCCACACTTAAAGGTTGCACCGTCCTTGGTGCATGCTAAGATGTGCAAGTGGACGTGTTGTTCCAACTGATGCTTTTCTTCAAGGATTGTGCAGATGGACTTGTTTGTCTCCCTTTTTAGAAGTTTCTCCCTTTTTCCGTCTTCGGTGGCCAGCCTGAAAGAAGAGAAAAAGAACAGTAACCCAGAAATAAAGATAAGAAAATAAATGAAGTATGGGTGGGTTAATGCCAAATGATAAGGGTCTCATTTACATGGAAGCTTCAACATGTATGTGAGAAAATAATAGAAGCCATGGCATACCAGTGGTGCAAAATTTACAACAATGGGGAAGAGAGTGGGTAATGAAAGACAGGGTAAGTTCATGTCAATGCAAAAGGAATATCAGTAATATAAAAATTAGCATTGATTTAAATAATATTACCCAATCAGAATAAAACAAGTCATGAAGCACCAAGATAATACCAGAAAAGATATAACAGTTGAATAAGAACATTTGAACACCAATGGTAAAATAATAAATTTAGAAAAGAAAAATAAAAAATATACAAAATTAAAATGCAATGAATGAAAGTATGCAAATAAATAAAATAAAATAAAAGATAAGAAGAATGAGAAGTGAAAGAAATAAAGTAAGAAAGAAAGAAGAAAAGATAGAAGAAATTAGGATTAGAAAAGAAAAGATAAGATAATTGGCACTAATCTGGATAAGTTGTGCGGTGCAGGCGACGCGGTCGCGTGGGTGACGCGGTCGCGTGGTGCGCGATAAGGTTGGGTGACGAGGACGCGTGGGGCATGCGATCGCGTGAGTCGATTTGTGCTAGTGGCGCGAGTGCAGCCTCGCGGTCACACAACTCTCTGTTCAAAACTTAGTATTGCCAAAAATTCAGGGTGATGCGGTCGCGTGGTTGACGTGATCACGTGAGTGGCCATCATGGGATATGACGCGGACGCATGAGCCATGGGACCGCGTGGAAAGGCATGTGCGATCAGCACCAGCCCAGCACCACTCTCGCACAACTTTCGCTCGTGCACCCTTTCTTACGTTGATTTCTAGGTCACGCGGCCGCGTGTGTGACGCGGTCGCGTGGGAGGCATTTTTTCCACATGATGCGGACGCGTCAGCGACGCTGCCGCGTCGCGTGCTTCTCTTTTTTTTTATGCAAAATTAATGTTTGAAAAGGAACGATCATACCGTGGTGGGTTGTCTCCCACCTAGCACTTTTAGTTAAAGTCCTTAAGTTGGACATTTGGTGAGCTTCCTGTTATGGTGGCTTGTGCTTGAATTCATCCAGAAATCTCCACCAATGTTTGGAATGCCAACAGCCTCCGGGATCCCAAACTAGGCACGTAAAGCCTTTGAGCAGCTTCAAACAGATTCTTAGGCTCCCGGGGTGTTGGATGTCAGAACAGATTCCAGGATCCCAAACCTTGCTATTGCACCCGTCTTTGTGTTGATCATCATGATTCCATCCGGGTAGCAAGCAATCTGAATTCTCACTAAAGCGGCCAAACAACTTCCTAGACCCATTCAGTTGAGCTCTGCACCAACCTTTGCGTTTGAACTTAAAGCTTCCAACCATAATGAACCTTGCAGGATAATTCTTACCACTAGCCATCTTCCTCTTACTCTCAATGCCACAAAGAGCTCTAAGTTGACCATCCGTCTCCAGTAGCCCATATTCAAGTGGGATTAGAAAGCTAAGGGATATGAATTTTACCCACTTGAATGTTGTGAAGGATGATGGCAACTTAGGGGGAGGGGTCTCCAATAACTTTGGCAAGGTAATTTCAAGCTTCACTCCCTTGTGCTCTTTGACAACTTCCACCTCTTTGCAAACTTCTTTAATTTCAACCTCTTCCTCTTGGTAGCTTTCTTCCAATTCAATCTCTTCTTCATTACTTACCAAGGGCATGGGAGGTTGTGCTTCTTCTTCTTGAATCTCCATCTCTTGATCGACCTCTTCCAAGTCTTCAACCATGATACGCCTTGTAGGTTGTACACCCTCCTCAGCATCAATTTCAATCGCCTTGGAAGGAGGTTCTATAACTGGACTTTCCCATGGAGGTTCAGCATCTCCTAAGTCTTCAACCACTTCTTCCTCTGCAACTATTATGGCTTCCTCCACTTGTTCCAATACAAAGCCATGTTCCTCATTGTCCACCGAAGTTTCTAGTGTCTCCTTCATGCTTTGCTCTTCTTTTGATTCTCCACATGTAGCCATGGGAGTTCTTTGAGTGCTCAGATATTGGGAAGCTATTATATTTATGAACTCACCTAAGGCGGCCGCGAAATTTAGCACACTCTTATTCATCCTTTCTTGCCTTTGAAGAATAACACGAAGTCTGTCATCCATTGGAGGTTGGGGTGGATATGAGGATTCATTGGTTGGGAGAGAGGGTTCATAATAGGAATGTGGTTCATCTTGATAATGATATGGAGATGGTGAATATTGAGGTGGTGGTTCATGAGAGTAGTTGTGTTGTAAAGGTGGTGGTTCTGTGTATGGTTCATTTGGCTCATAAGGTGGTTGGTATGGTGGATACGAGTTAGGGTCATATGGAGGTGATTGGCAGAAAGGGGCTCGTGAGTTTGGTGGTCCAAAGTCATGTTGAAGAAAGGGTTCATAGGCATATGGTGGTGGTTGTTGATAGTCCATTGGAGGTGGTTGTTGCCATGAGGGTTGATCAAATCCTTGTGGCTCCTCCCATCTTTGATTGTTCCAACCTTGATGCCTGTTCTCCTTGTAATTTCCTCTTCCTGCAACATAATTGTAACCAGACTCATAGCCAAAGGGGTGAGAGTTCATAGTAGCAAATAAAAATTAAAAATGAAAATAAATTTAAATTAAAAGGTTATTTAAATTTTGAATTTGAAAATTAAATTTTGAAATTTGATTTTTGAAATAAGATAAGATAAGATTTTTGAAAAAGATATGATTTTTGAAAAAGATTTGAATTTTGAAATTTGAAATTTGAAATTTGAGTTTTAAATTTTGAATTTTTTGAATTTAATGAGGAAAGAGAAAAACAATAAAATGACACCAAACTTAAAATTTTTAGATCAGAACGAAGAAAACAACTAAGAACAACTTGAAGGTCAAGATGAACACGAAGAACAACTTGAAGATCAAGATGAACACCAAAAAAATTTTTTGAAAAATTTTTAATAACTAAATAAAAACCAATAACCTCTTAATTTACGAAAAGGAAAAAAATAAAAACAAAAATAAAAATAAATAAACAAGCAAAAAGCAAATATTTACAATAACCAATAATAAGGCACACGTTTGCAATTCCCCGGCAACGATGCCATTTTGATGAGAGAACTTTTGCGTGGTCTAGAAATTTGCGGATAAATCCTCGTTGCAAGTATAGTTTCTAAACCTTCAAAAGTCCTTTCATACAAACGTTTTGGTTGTCACAAGTAACAAACCCCTAAATAAATTGATAACCGAAGTATTCAAACCTCGGGTCGTCTTCTCAAGGAATTGCAGGGAGGTATGTTCTTATTATTGGTTATGAGTTTGTAAATTGGGGTTCTGGAGTTTGGGCAATGGGCACATGTATATTTTCAAAGCAATAAAAATAAATGAATAACTGTAAAATAAACTCTTGGCAAGGTATGAGAACTGGAAGTCCTATCCTGGTTATCTTTATCAATTGTGATGAGAATTGGATTTTTCTCCCACTTTGTTAACCTCTAACTATGAAGAATCCCAATTTTCAGTCAACAATAAGTTTGATAACTCAAGTGTCTCCAATGACTCAACCAAAGCCAAAAGGAAAAAATTCAAATTATTTATATAATAAATAAAAGAAAGCAATTATAATTCTGAAATACCTCAATTAGCACTAATAAAGATATCAAATGTAACATGGAAGAGTTCATAAATCAAATTAGAAAAGTAAATAAAAGGAACATTGAACCTGGGATTGAGAGTCACTCCTAAAACTGAGAGAAATCCTAAATCCTAATCCTAAGAGAGAGGAGAGAACCTCTCTCTCTAAAAACTACATCTAAATCCTAAAATGGTAAATGTGAAAGCTTGATTATGAATGGATGAAATCCCCCTACTTTATAGCCTCTAATCTGTGTTTTCTGGGCCGAGAACTGGGTCAGAAACAGCCCAGAATTCGCTGGTTGCAAATTCAAACACGTTGATTTTTGTCACTGCAATGTGTCCGCATGAATGACGCGTTCGCGTCACCTATCGTCAGGGCAACTATGGCATATTATATATCAAATCGAAGCCTCAGACGTTAGCTTTCCAACGCAACTAGAACCGCGTCGTTTGGATTTCTGTAGCTAAAGTTATAGCCGTTTGAGTGCAAAGAGGTCAGGCTGGACAGCTTAGCAATTTCTCCAACTTCTTGTATTCCTTCCACTTTTGCATGCTTCCTTTCCATCCTCTGAGCCATTCCTGCCATGTAATCTCTGAAATCACTTAACACACATATCAAGGCATCTAATGGTAATAAGAGAGGATTAAAAATAGGGAACTTAAGGCCAAAGAAGCATGTTTTCAATCATAGCACAAATTCTGGGAAGGAATTGTAAAACCATGCAAATAGTATGAATAAGTGGGTAAAGAGTTGATAAAAACCACTCAACTGAGCACAAGATAAACCATAAAATAGTGGTTTATCAAGCGTCCATTTTGAATAACGTCCATTAAAAAGTGGAAGCTCTTGCCACAATAGATGATCCTGGAACTAGGCACTTAGGCATCGTTGGTGACACTTAATTATGAAGCGCCCCCTTCAAGTAACACCCATGTCACAAGAGTTGATCTTGAAGCATGATTTTGGGCGTTGGTAACGCCAGGAAATAAAGGGCGCCTGTTCAAGTAACGCCTGGGATAAGTGGGGGGTGGAAGCTTCAGCAAATGTGTGTATGCACGATCGCCATGCGTACGCATGACAACAAAATCTCATCCCCAAGTATATGAGGCATTGTTTACGCCAAGGAATGAAGTGTTATTGTAAATAACGCCAGCAACACATACTTCACTACAAGGTTTTTGTCTATTTGTAGCAGTTTTTTTTTATTTGTGGAGGTTTATAATCCCCACCAAATGATTTATAGGGATTTCTAAAACCCCCAAAATTTGAGGTGCCACGAGGTCTTTTGTAGGAGTTTTTAAAAACCTCCACAATCTATTCAGTGGGGGAGGGGGGTTTGTGAGTGTTTAGTGAGGGTTTTATATTGGACTTTTGTGACAGTTTTAAATCGCTTTTGTGGCAGTTTAAAACCCCCACAAATTAATTTTTTAATTTAACAAAAATTAACTATTTTGTGTGATTTTCAAACCTCCACAAATCCTGTAATTAATTATTTATTTTTGATTAAAAATCATTCATTAATCTCATCTCATTCATATACTCTCAAATTAAAAATTTATTTTTTAATATCAAAATTTAAAAATCAAATCTTTTATAACACAATTTCTCAATATAAGACATAACTCTATATATAAAAAAAATTCTCAATGTCAATAGTTCCAAACATAATTCTGTATGATATTGTTCTACATAACTATTATTATTTTTCTTTAAAAAGTAAAATAAAACAACAACTTTAATATTTCAATATAATTTAATTACATAAAAATCTCAAAATAAAAACAGTAGCATAGAAGTAGCACCAGTATATCTACACAAACAGTTTTGGGCACGGCGGCTGATCATGATAGTCATGGTCCATGAGCGATCCAGTATATCTACACAAATAGTCACATAATTGGAATCAATAGCTGTTCACATTTTCAATCGGTTTTTAATTTAGTTTAGTGCATCAAAATCAAGTATTTAAATCCCTAAAATCACTCCAAAAAATAAAGAAAAATAAAACACCAGCAATAAACATTTTATGTTATCTTACAAGATGGACTTTGCTAAAAAGATAACAATATTGCACACCTTAAATACAAAATTATAAATAAATAAATAAAAGAAGCTTGTTTGATTTATTAGCTACTGTTTTCATTCTAATACACCGCATACATATAGTTATTTTAGAGTTGCCAATACTTTTCAACGAAGAATGGAGTAAGAATGTCAAAGAAGAAATCATCCTTAGGCATCAACCATTGAATTCCAAACCTTGCAATAAACATTTTAAAAATACAACCTCCAACATGCAGCAATGGTGCTGCTATCAATCTTGCATGTAACCCTCTTGCAATTAATACTCGCCTCATTTTCAGTAGCCATTGATCCAACACAAGGGTTCACCCAAGCCCTAATAAGCAACTCAAATTTCCAGGTCCAAAAGCCTTACGATGTTTGGCTATGGAGTTCATGCAATTATATTAGGGATAATTAAATCACCATCTAATTGCATAGATATAACAGATTGAACACCTCATACTGAAACTCAAAATACAAAGTAGTAGAAGGAATAATAATGAATTAATGACCATTTGTACCCATGAGAGATGAAAACGCTGACATTTGTACCCATGAAAGTTCGAAACTAATCTTGTACCCATGATAGATGCTGTCCGTACGACAAAAGTGCCCTGGCTTGGATCTGAGCTTGGTTCATGGGTTTCCGAACCTAAGTGGTACTCCCACCCCCCCAAAGCCATATCTGAGCCAACCATTCACCATCATCATCTTCATCTTCTTCACCATCATCCCTATCCATCACTGTCTCTTCCCAGCCACCATAACCTCCATCACCATCACCTCAGCACCGCCACAGCCACCTCCCTTCACCACAACTTCTGGCGACAACCCACACCGCCGCCCCCTTTCTCTTCTTCTTCCCCTCTTCTCACCTCCGCTGAGCCCAGAAACCACAGCGCCAGCTCCTCCTCTCCACCAAACAGCCACGACACCCAACCTTCTCCGCAGCGTCCTTACGGCATTCAAACCTGTCACCACTCCCCTGTCTGAACCCTACCTCCCCCAAAGCTCCCAGCAGCATTAGACAAGCCAAAATTTTCAAACAACATCATGAATCAAAACAGCAAAATTTTCAAACAGCAGCATGAATCAAAACAAACCTAAATCCACTATCCAGCTCAGATTATCTAACAACCTAAGCAACTAACATGCATTTCTAACTAACCAAATTAAGAAAAATGAACTAAAAGCAATACAATGAAAGAAACAGAACTCAACAAATGAAAATGGGAACCTGGGAAGCAAAGAATGAACAGGTAAAGGGAAGATGATGGATGAATTGGCTGGGACAGAAGTGGCGGCCTGGTAGTGGCACTGCTTCAATTACAGCAGCGGAGAGTGAATGCAGCCATGAAACAAGGGAAAACGGAGGGGATGGAAGACACAGGGGCTGCACCCTGTTCTAGTCGTTCTATGGGAGAACGGAAAACGGGACTGGAATCGCGACGGTGCTAAGCTGGTTCGTGATGGTGAGACGGGATGACAGAGAAGGAAGAAGAAAGGGGGAAAGGGGCTCATCGTCGGTGTCGCTGTGGCTCGTCGACGGCGCGGCAGTTCGGCCAGTGAGAGAGAGGGAGGAGAAGGTGGCCGGTTCGTTGGTGTGGCTGAGGAAGACAGAGAACACGCAAAGGGGAGAAAAGGGAAGAGGGTTACAGTGGCTCATAGAGGCCGACGGTGATGGTTGGCGGAGCTAGGGTTCGGACAGGGGAGTGGTGACGGGTTGGAACGCCGTAAGGACGCTGCGGAGAAGGTTGGGTGTCGCGGCTATTTGGTGGCAGACGAGAGGAGACTCAGGAATGGAGAAGGTGGCTGCTGCCGCTCTGGGCTTTGGTGGAGAGGTGGAGCTGGCGCTGTGGTTTCTGGGCTCAGCGGAGGTGAGAAGAGGGGAAGAAGAAGAGAAAGGGGTGCGGCGGTGTGGGTTGTCGCCGGAGGTTATGGTGAAGGGAGGTGGCTGTGGCGGTGCTGAGGTGATGGTGATGGAGGATATGGTGGCTGGGAAGAGACAATGATGGAGTGGTATGATGGTGAAGAAGATGAAGATGATGATGGTGAATGGTTGGCTCAGATATGGCTTTGGGGGTGGGGAGGGGGGGTGGGAGTGCCACGTAGGTTCGGAAACCCACGAACCAAGCTCAGATCCAAGCCAGTTCACTTTTGTCACACGGACAACATCTATCATGGGTACAAGATTAGTTTTGGGCTTTCATGGGTACAAATATCAGCGTTTTCATCTCTCATGGGTACAAATGGTCATTTATTCGAATAATAATTATTAAAAGAAGCCATTCATAGTATACCTTATAGGAAATTAAATAACAAATGCATGATGCACACATAAAAAGCTCAACAGCAACAAATACTATTAATTAAAAAGGGTAATAGTGATAACAATACCTCTGGTAACAATTCCAACTTCAGTATAAATCTTTGCCTCTACTATTATTATTAGTGGTTGTCTTTCTATATGAAATCTGCTCCAATAAATATACTTTTAATTAATAACATTATCAACCTTTGGTAAAATGTCAAGCACATAATAAATAAAAAGTTTAAAATGTTACCTTTGGTAAAATTTTGTAAAAATTTTCATTTAAACATATCCCTTGCCAAGTTAGTAGCTACATTATCTTCAATAGCATCGCTATCTAATAAATTGGTAGCTAATTGGATGTACTCATTATTGGGGTCAAATAATTGTTCAAGTTCTTGCTCTTGATATGGCTCATTTTCGTACACTATATCTTCATTTCCTTGACCCATGTCATACATATCCCTTGGCTTGACATGCACAGCAATACTCCACCCTTTATTTACCATATCATCAACATAATACACCATTTGTGCTTGAGATACTTCAGTATAAGGTTCATGTTCCTCACGCTCACCCGTGTGAATTAATCTATCAAAATTGACACAATTGAAATTCCAATGGTCCTTTTTATAGCCTCTGTCCCTAGTAGTGTCAGCCCATTTGCATTTAAAAAGAACAACGGCAAATTGTCCATGGTAGTTAAGTTCAATTATATCTTCTAACTTGCCATAATATGGCAAATTTGCTTGTCTCATATTTCTATCCGTAATACTTGCAATGCAGGGTGTGTTAGAGACTAAGAATACTCCACTATTTTGTGTCTTAAGACCAAATTCTCTAGTCAAAGTTTGAAATCTATACCCATTGATGTCATAAACAGAAAATCTCCTTGCATTCATCATTGGGCCTCATGCAGGAAACTTTATATCAGTTGACATTTCGTATGGATTATCTGGATTCACACTCTATAAAATAAACAAAAAGTATCAGTCAAGATTATTTAGTTGACTAATATACAATGTATACTTTATAAAATATGAACTTTCACTTACCAATTCTTGAAACCAATCAACAAAATCTTTATTAACTTTCTTTTCTATCTCTGCAGGTGAGATTCTTCTTCCCTTTGAAGTTCTCCTAATGTGGTCTCTAAAGGCATTGATATATGGTTTCACACCTTCGCGATTGAAAACCACATAGCGATGAGCTTGCAACTTCTCTATTTTAGTTAAATTGAAGTTTGAATGACCTCCATGTGGAGTACCTAACTTGGGCAAGACCGAAGACATTTCATAAGGGGGATCATAACAAAGACGACTAGGCCTATTAAATCTAGTCTCCATGTTGTCAATATACCGAGAACAAAAAGTAAGAGACTCTTCAGCTAAATAACCCTCAGCAATAGAACCTTCTGGATGTGCTTTATTTCGTACAAAGGACTTCAAGTATCCCAATTCCCTACATGGATGAATTGTCAATGTACTACAATTTTATCAAATAATTTTTATTTTAAAAAGGGAAAGCATTATTGTACCTTTCGACAAGATACATGTATCGATAATGGACTAGCTCCCCAAGTTTTGCTTCTTCAACAAGATGGACTTTTAGATGCACCATAACGGTGAAGAATGATGGAGGAAATAACATTTTCAAATGGCAAAGAGTAATCACAATGCGATCTTGGAGCTTATCAAGTTCTATACGACTTAGACTCTTACCACAGAGAATTCTAAAAAATGAGCAGAACTCTATCAAAACTGAGGTAACTTGGTTTAGTAGCACATTACGGATTGCTAGTGGAAGCAACTGCTCAATCAAAATATGACAGTCATGACTTTAAGTCCAATGATTTTTTGTTGTGCCTCATCAATACATCGAGATATATTACTTGAGTAACCATCGGGCACTCTAACATTCTTCAAAGTTGCAAGAAAGACCTTTTTAGCATCTCGTGTTAGTGAATACAAAGCAAGGTGATATTTTCCATTATCATCTGGCCAAAGATCACACTTTATTCCCATGTCTTGTAGATCTTTTCGGGCATTGAGATTATCTTTTGCTTTAGATTTCTCATTGAGCAAAGTATACAAAATATTATTGCATACATTTTTCTCAATGTGCATAAAGTCAAGGTTATGATGCAACAAGTTGGTTTTCCAATATGGAAGTTAAAAAAAGATGCTTATCTTTCTCCACTGCATAGTTGCTTGCCTACCTCTTTTTCATTTCTTGTTCAACTTTTCTTTCTTCCCGAATGTAACATCAATATTTTCTACTTGTGCCAGAATTTAAGATCCTGATAATTTAGTCGGGAGATCACATTCTTCTATGTGTCCATCAAAACGAACTCTACTTAATCTGAATCGATGTTGTCTACCAAGAAAACGTCGATGACCTATGTAACACCATTTTTCGCTATGATTAAGATAACAAGGTTTTGCATAAAAATTAGAAGTTGGGCAAGCCAAACCAGTATATGTGTTCCATCCAGAGAGCATGCTTAGGCCAGGAAAATCACTAACTATCCATATAAGAGCTGCATAAATCTTAAACATTTTATGTTCTGATGCATCATAAATTTTCATACCCTCATCCCATAATTCTTTTAACTCTCTGACAAATGGTTTAAGATATATGTCTATATTATTTTCGGGACTATGCTTGCCAGGTATAACTACTGACAGGATAAAGGAAGTGTGTTTCATACACATCCAAGGAGGAAGATTATATGGAATCAGAAACACAGGCCAAATGCTATGAGTAGAACTCATTGATCTATAAGGATTGAAACCATCACTAGCAAGTCCTAAGAGGACATTTCTAAGTTGCAATCCAAACTCTCTGTGTGTCAAATCAAAAGTCTTCCATGCCTCACCATCCCTTGGATGCACGATTTTGTCATTTTCTCCCTTCGCTGTTGCATGCCATAACATATGCTCTGTAGTTTTACGACACATGAACAATCTTTGCAACCTTGGTTTCAACAGAAAGTATCTCAAAACCTTGGTAGCTTACTTTTTCTTCTTCTTCTTCTTAGAATTCCACCTAGAAGCACCACAATGACTACATGTTTGTTGGATGTTATTTGGGTCTTCATCCTCGAACAACACACAATCATTGGGGCAAGCATCTATCTTAACATAGTCAAGACTTGGTTTTTGAATTAGTTTCTTTGCCTGGTCAAAAGTCGTAGGCAAATTCACACAACTAAAAGCATCCCTCACCAACTCAAGTATCATGGTAATGGCCTTGTCACTTAGTCCACACAAGACTTAAATATGATATAATTTGACTATGAATTCTAGCTTTGTGAAGTCGCTTCCTTCCTGTAGCTTTTAATTGCCTTCCTTGAGAAACTCATCAAAGTCTCTATAATTTTCTCTTGGCTCATTGTTTATAAAATCTTCCGTGCCTGAATCTTCACCGCTCTCCTGATCCATATGTATCCCGAAAGCATCATTTACCATGTTATCTAGGGGATGTTCAGTTGCCAATGTCTCGCGTGACATGTGCACTTCTTGAGAATTCGGTTACTTCTTTCTCGCCATGAAAGTTCCATACAACATAATTCTTAGGGAATGGTTTGTAAAGTAAATGATCTCTAACATCTTTTCGAGCATGCCATTTGCGAAACCCACAACTTGGACACGGACATATTATCTTACTATTCTCAATTGCTCCATGTTGAAATGCAAAATCCAAGAAGTTTTCTAGACCAACTATATATTCATCTGAGTTTCGTGGCTTAGCAATCCAAGATTTATCCATTGGTGCTAGTTAAACTTCAAGTAGGGAAAAATAATTACTAGACATGTGTACTACTAAATATATATGGGATTTCTAACATAATAAACTACAAAGCTATAATAGACTTCTAACATATTTAAAACAAAACAGGATATAATTATTATCTTACCTCAACAAGCGCTTGTTCAAAAGCAATAACAAGAAACTGGTGAGAGAAAAATCAGTACCCACTTTAATCCCAGAAACAGAAGAAACCCAAGCAAATGCCTAATAAAACCAGAAATTAAATCCATGAGTGAGTTTAATTTGTAAAATAAAAATAAAAAATAAAAGAGAATAATTAATAAAGAGAAAATAGCAGTACCGAGCCTCCTCTGCAAATTAAACTCAAATAGCAGAACATAATAATTAATAAAGAGAATAATTTGGTGTATTGGTATTTTTATTTAATAAATGAAATGATAGTTCTCTTATTAGTAAAGAACCCGATGAAAAATAAATTTGGTGTATTGGTATTTTTAAATATAAATATTCATAATATTAACAAATTTAAAAAAAATACTGATTTTATACACATGAAAATAAAAAATTATTAAAGTTTTTTGCTTTAATACGATATAGTTTTTCATATGTTTTTTTCAATTACAAAAAAATAAAGAAAGAAAGTAATAATAAGCAAATAATTGAGATTCAAGTAAGCAATTAACTCTCCTGGTCTTTCAGTTTGAACTAGTTTAAAATCTAAATGCCAAATCAAATTATTGTTAGTAACCAAAGCCTGTTCCTTATCATCTATGTTTTATATAGCTCAGTAATCACAAATACTTGAGATTCAAGTACTTTCATCCTTGTCAAGTCTTTATAGCAACCTGTCTTTTTCTCACAATAAAAAATCTTTACAAAGACATCATTCTAGTAGTTTCTGATAATATCCCTTGAAGGCATATCTCAAGATTCACAATAAACCATTAATATTCCAAATCAAGTATTAAATTTTTCATAATTCTTTTCTAGTACCACCATCAGTCATAAAAACAAAGAAATACTTTTTTATCACATGTGTTCTTTGGTAACAGCATTCAGTTAAGCACTCCCTTTTTTCTTTCCTTTCTTTCTAAGTAAAGATCCATAATTACTAAAATAATGATCACAAATATCACAAAAATCAATAAGTAACAATAGTTGACTATTTATCCATATAGGAAATATTAGAAATATTTTCCAAGAATCTATTGAGTCATGGTTTTTTATAACTATGCACAATTCTATATTTAACTATTGGAAAAGATTATTAAGGTCAAATAATTAAGTGTATGTAAGGCTAAGTAAAATAGTCAAATCGCACATGAATATAGTAAATCACGCATATCAGGCATCTTATTCTTCAGTTCTTTCCAAAAGTTTATTGTTTCCTTTTCACAAGATATCAAATAGAATAAGATTATTAAATCAGGGGGAAAATCATATATTAGGAAGTCAAACTTATTCTGAGTTAAAAAAGTACAAATGGAACTCATTTATGAAAATTTCGATCCTATACTTTACTCTCTAACCAAGTATATGCAAGCACATTTTATGCAACATATTGGATTCTATTTGCGCTTAATCTTTACCACAAGATGGCTTATGATTAATAAAACCCAACACAGAGTTATATACAAAATTATAAGAAATTTTTACATGAGAGAATATGATATAGTCCAACATAGAGAAACAAATACACATTAATGACTAAAAAAATAATGCTAAAAATGGAGGTTTCTACAATAATTATAGTTTTTCATGGAAAAAATACATGAAAGGTTGAATACCTGATAGGCTGATAGCCTCTAAGAGCTCCTTAGCAATTATAGCTGATTATTTTCTGATAATCCTTGTTCAACAACCTTTTTGCAAAATCTGTTGCAACAACCGTTAAAGAAAGCCAAGGAGCTTTATCAAAACCTGGATCTTCCTTCAGGACATCTCGATTGTTTTACTCATTCAACCTCTAATCTGCAAAAACTTCCAACACTTAGCACTGATAGTTTTATCTTTTGTCAATAAATCCGAGTACATAGATGGTAGCCAATATCATTGCTTTGCATCATCATGTTACTAACTTAAAAAAATATCCAAACCCCATTTCAGCTGTTGAAGAATAAACTATATACAGAGCATTTCAAAAATACTAGAGATAATGAAAAAAAAATAATGAAGAACCTGATGGAAGCTAATATGGTTTGATCAACAAGCTAATCAAATTCTCAGTTCCAGACTGCTAGATCTATCTCAAGCTCTTTGTACCTCAGTTTTTGCTTTGGCATAATATCTCTCAAGGTAAATATTAGCTAAAAAATGTGGGTGCACCAATACAAATACTTCCAATCTAGAGTAAATCTCAGCCTTAACAACAAATAACCATAAGTAAATAGAAGTAACTCAAAACTCTAGTTAAGAGACAGCTGATAAGAGCAGGTAGCAAAGGAAACAGTTAATTAATCAAGTAATTATAATTCACAATTAGAAAGAGAGATAGAGAATCATGATCATAGCAAATAATCAAATTGGTAAATGGGAAAAGGGCAGTGTTTACAGCAGTAATAAGAGAAAGGCCCACAAGAAGATACAGAAACACAAGGAATGCAAGGTCAAAATACTTGATAAACAGCAGTGAGATATTTATAGGAAAATAAACAGCACACAGGAAAGACATCAATAATTCACAGTTCATTCGTTTCTAGTAAATAAATACTAAAGTGTCGAACAATGCTTGGAAAATGTATGATATAGAAATTCATCACGACAAAGACAGTAATAAGAATACAGACTACTACCTAGAAAATTCGGTTGTGCATAGGCACTTAATGAAATTTTTAACTACAAAACGTATAGATTTGCTACATCCATAATTCACAAAGCATGACATGAAATTGGACTATCATTAACCTGATTAATAATGTCGAAGTAGCAGTGACCCAACATCATTTAGTGAGAGATGTAACTCCCATTTTAGCATAGTTGCAGAGTTTTTACCCCTCATTCACCTGGCTAAAAGGAAATCTCCCTTCAGCAACCCCTAACATTTCATTCCCTTGAAAGTAACAGACAATCTAATATTGAGATTACACATTAACAATTCCACATAAAAATCCTATTTTAATACTCCATGACCCAACCATTTGATGGAATAATAATAATAACTCTCATAGGCTCACTGACATATGAAACAAGCTCAAAATTTCACATTAATTTCTCACAGACCTATCAGTGTCCAAAGAATATCTTTGACTCTTTCCTTTTACTATACATCACAAGAATTGTGTAAGCTACTTATAGTTATAGACCATCTCCATAAAGCTTGCCATAGGACAGAATGATTTGCACCTTCTTACACCAAACTTAGTAATTTAGACTTTAAATACAGGATTTATTACTTAGTAAGATTGGACCACCTTTCTTCCATTCTTTATACTTCATTCCACTTCACTTGAAATTAGAACACAAGTTTGACACACACACATACACATTTGCCCAACCATGGCCTTAGTCTATTTAGCCAATAAATAATTATAGCAGAAGCAGATAAAGACCGCTTCGGATCTCACCATACACATATATTCAATCCAAGCAACTTTTGAATCCCTAAAACTATCCATTGTTAGCTACATGATGAAATTAATATGGCAAAAAACCAAAATGCGCATAACATGGTTAACCCGTTCGTCCACTAAATGAAACGGCACAAAACAAAAACCAAACATGACCAAAAATAAATAAATAAAAAGAAGAAGAAGAAGAAACAATAATACGGAAACAGCTAAGAAAAAAGAAAGAACACATTTAGGAAAATCCAAAAGTAGAGCGAATGGAATTTGCAAGAATATGATATGTGAGGAGTTTACTTAGCAACCATTTAGACAATGAAATCCTCGTAACGGATCTTACCATCAAGGCCAACATCAACCTCCCTAATTCAGAAGCTCTCGATCTAGAAGCTTTCTACCGCAACGAACACGACAGTAGTGACGGTGCCGGCGGCGGAAATGGCAGTGGGAACGACGGCGAAGATGGCATAGAAAACTTAGGGTTCTCTCTGAGCTCAGTCTCTCGTTTTGAAAAAAAAGAGAAAAAAAAAAGAAGAATCGCGTTTTAGCTAACTCAATGTCTCTTGTTCCAAAATTTAATTTTAATTAATTATTAGTGGAGGTTTTCTAAATTGTCATAAATAAAATGTATTGTGGAGGTTTTTAGAAACCTTCACTAAAATACTCCCTCAAATAAGTAAAAACCTTGTAGTGCTTTCACCCCTGGGAGCACAAATAGTGGCGTTAGTAATGCCCAATTCAAGAAGCGTTACTTTTAACTAACGTCGAATCTCATAATCAACCCCTAGAGCCTCAATTTGGTTCAATTATTTCATTTAAGGTCCACTCCAATTTAATGCAAGCAAGCCCACAATCAACAATCAATCAAGACCACAAAAATAATCTAGAAGTAATTAGGAAATTTTCATTTAATTGTAATTTGATTTGAATTCCATTTGAATTTGTAATATAGGATATCTTATAAATAGGCTTTAGTTTCATCATTTACACACCATCTTAGGGGGTCTTCGGGCCCTCTCTTCTCACCTTTATTCTCTTCTTCTCTTCAATTCTCTTTCACACACTTTTGTAAATATTTTGTTATGAGTCTCTAATTTTCATTATTGGGAAAGAGAGATCTGTTATAATTTAATAGACTAATTTTTTTTCTTCTTCATCTTCAATTCTTCTTTTATTGTTTCTTTAGAAAGATCTTTGATATTCATTTTAATGATTCGAATTCTATCAGAAGAGGAATTGATTCTATTTGAATCTATGTGAGCCTTGGAAAATGAATCATATAATTATGCTTAAAGTTCTTTCTCACAATGATTATGAAATTGGTTTTGGGATTGATACGTGACATATAATCATCCCAAAACTTGATTCATGACATTGTGCAGCTCTAAATCAGAGACCACTCTTCATCTCTTCTCATGAACAATTAGATCAAGGAATTAGCAATTGTTCAAGTTAAGAGAGATTGAATTACCAAGGAATTAGAATTCAATCACTTATGATTTACCAAGAGATCAATGATTGTATGATTGAAGTGGAGATGAGAATTATTGATCCTGAGAATGCAATATTTCTTGATCCCAATGTTCTTTTCATTTTTAATTCTTGTTATTTACTTTCTTGCAATTTAATTTCCAGCACTTTTCATTCTTGTCATTTACTTCCTTGTTATTTATTGCTTTCATTTATTTTAGTCATTTAAATTCCTGTTTTTTGTTTGCTCATCACCCAATTATGACCGTCTAACTAGAATAACCAATTAACTATTGCTTGCTTAATCCATTAATCCTCGTGGGATTGACACTCATCGTGAGTTTATTACTTGATACGACCTGGTGCACTTGCCGGTAGTTCTACGGAATAGTGAATTGTAAATTCTGTATCAAGTTTTTGGCGCCGTTGTCGGGGATTAATTGTGATTAACAAACTACCGGTTGGTTGATTACCTAGATTAGACACTTTTTTTCTTTGATTTAGTCATTTAATTGCTTTTAATTCTTTATTTTCTCTTGCTAGTTAAGTGTTTGTGTTATTTCCTCACTAAGAATTCGTTATTTTTGACATAAAGAATTTCAATTTCTCTTGGTGATTGTGTTTGTTACAGAGCATTTTCAAAGAAGAATGTAGTATACATCATCTTTTGGTTAAGAAAATTACATGGGATATATTTTACCACCACAAAATGATTCATGTTACTATCCTAATGGTGGCTGAGAATATTAAGGACAAAGAATGATGGGGTTTGAGCAATCAAACTAAATGGGATGCTTTCCAAGGCCACAAAATAATCCACATTGTTATGAATTTAACAACTACTCAAATTGTGGCTAGAACGGTCAAAATCAAAGAGAATTCAATGCTCTATATCCCATTCATCAAGAACCATCATCTTTAGATGCATTTATGAAAAATTTTTCAACCTCACCTCCTATTTTTTCATATCAAAAGCCTTCAGAACTTAAATTTATCTCATCTCAAAATTCATTTCACTTATTTCACTACCAACAAAACTCATTCCACAACCTCCAAAATAACTTTGCCATACCCCCCAATAAACCCACAAAATTCTCACTTGATTGCTTCAAATAACTCTCACCAATCACAGCCATACCCCACACAACCATCTCAAGAATCCCAATGGCTTTCTACTCTTGAACTTGTAATGGACAAATTCATAAAAAGTCAAGAGACATTCAATAAGTATCAAGAGGCGATTATGAGAAATCTTGAGGTACAATTAGGACAAATTGCAAAATAACTCTCTGAAAGATCCACCAATGCATTTTCTGGTGATACAATCCTTAACCCAAGGAAGAAAATCAACCAAGGGAATCTACACTCTAATGAAGCAGAGAATTACATAGAGGGTAATTTAATTGAACCATCAATCCAAAAGGTTCTTGATGAAGGAAACATTCCAACCATCATACAACACCCAAGTCTTGAAATCAAAGAAGTGAAGGCAACCAAGGAAAGAACGAAAAAGAGGATTGTGACCAAGGAACGAAAGATAACATCCAGGAAAAAGAGAAGGTCAACCACAAGCAATCCAACCCCCACCCCAACAAGCAAGTTGAATCAAGCTAATAACAAAAGAAAGCTTGCTGGGAGGAGATCAAAATAGGGGACATTAATTTTTTTTCTCTTCTCCCTTGAAGTTATTTGTCTTAACCAACTGGAAGAATGGGAAGAAATTCAAGAACCACATGTCAAGCTAATGACATTAAAAAAGTGCTTGTTGGGAGGCAACCCAATGTTTGGTAACAATTTCTTGCCTTACTTAGTTTTACTTTCAAATAATTTGGCATATGATTGCATAGGATAAGTTTGGTGTTGCCATGCAACAATTTGATTTCCAAATCTTTACTGGATATATGCATCATTCTAAAATGAAAGTGTCACACTAAGTTTGGTGTTGCCACTTACCTTTCATGTAATGTACCATGCATAACCCACTTATTAATGCAATCACATTGTCTCTGTTTCTCTTATGGCCTTTATTGTTATCTTTAATTTTGCTTGCTTAAACACATGCATTATGTACATCACTTTTGAAGACATTCATAATTAATTCACAATCCCATCACCACTACTCTCATTTGTTGCTTGAGGACAAGCAATCATTCTAAGTTTGGTGTAGGAGGAAAAGAATATGAGGAAAATAACAACAACAATGATGACGAACTACAAGATGGTTAAGTTCTTTTTTCTTTTATTTGTTTCATGTACATTTATTTACAGGCATGATTGTCTTCCATTTCATTTATATGCATGCATGTGTGTTCTTCCACTAGATAAGCATAGTGTAATTTTGAATTGTAACATGTTGCTTTTACATCATAATTACCATCTTGAAATTTTTTAGTCAAAGTAATTAAGCTTCATGATCATAAATAAACAAGGTAATTAAAGAAGAAACTAGCATGAGCATATAAGCACTGGAAGGCTAGCAAGAATATTTTTGCTCAAATGCATTTGAATTTATTTGATTAAAGTTTTTATCTAGAACACTTTATGAAATTTTTAAAACTTTGAAAACTTTGAAAAAACAAATCAATTAAGGATCAAGTAAAGAAAAAGGGAAAGAATGAGAAAGTTGAAGGCTTTGAATATCAATGACAATTCATTAGTCAAGTACTTGTGGTGTTTATATATCAAGCAAAAAAGCTTGAAAACAAACACTTAAAGTCAAGGCTAGGCTCAAGTGCAAAGCACTCCCTCAAAACTCAAGGCTCCTCAAAACTCAAGGCTCTGAGCATCAATAATTAGATATTAAATAATAGAAACAAACGAGCTTAAAGAGTTCTCTAATTAAATGCTTGTGGTGCTTATGTATCAAGTGGTAATACTTGAAAACAAAGCATTTAGAGTCGAAGCTAAAAAAAAATGGTGCAAAGCACCCAATAAGCGAAGCTAAGAAAAGAAAAGATAACAAGCTTGCTTCAAGGAAGGAATAAAAGAAAAGATTTCATAAAGTGAGCTAGATAGAAACATCAATCATTTGAATTCTTTTGTGATTGTTGCATACATAGTAAACTAGCCAACCATGAACATTACATTGTTATTCTTCTCACCTTGAATTGTCAAATTGTATTGCATGATTCTTTATTTGCTTGAGGGCAAGCAAAGTTTAAGTTTGGTGTTGTGATGCGTGCGCATCATGTTGTGTTTTTCTATACTTTTTCATATAAAAAAATTAATTCATAACACTTAATTATGGATTGTTTTGGTGCTTAAGTTGTATATTGTTTTGATCTGTTTGATTTGATTAATTTTGTAAAAAATAATAAAAAAAGAAGCAAAAAGCACAAAACAAACTCAAAAGAAGAAAAGAGAAAGTTTTGGACACGTTTTAAAGCTTGGATACGCTTTGGAACTTTAGACCATGCTTTTAAAATCGTGGCCATGAAGCAAGCCAAGGGTGTTGGTAACGCCATGAACCAAAACGCCTTCTCATCAAAAGTGGCGCTGGAACCAAGGAAGCCTTGCTAGGCGTTAATAATGCCAATGATCAATGAACCAAGGAAGCATGCGTTACTAACCATAAGCATATAATGAAGCATGCAAGCAATGCACGTATAAGGCATTTTTAATGCCAATAACGAGGCAAACATGCATGTCTTGGCATGAATGATATGATGCATGCATGAGGCGTTAATATATAAAGTAAGGAAGCAAACCTGCAATGCGTTGAACATGAATGAAGCATCAAGACAGGGCACTAAATGAAGCAAAGTACTTACCTTGGGCGTTAGTAACGCCAATGTGAATCAACGAAGCCATCTTTGGGCGTTAGTAACGCCCTAATCATAAGCGCCCATTTTGTACCAACGCCTTCGAGACCTCTTGGGAACAAGTGAAGTTGGGCACTTGGGCGTTGGCAACGCCCAACTTTAAAGGGCCCGTTTCAAATAACGCCTAATAAAAAGTGGAAGCTCTTGCCACAATAGATAATCCGGGAGCTAGGCACTTGGGCGTTGGTAATGCCCAATTATAAAGCGCCACCTTCAAGTAATGCCCATGTCACAAGAGTTGACCCTGAAGCATGATTTTGGGCATTGGTAATGCCAGGAATTAAAGAGCGTCCGTTCAAGTAACGCCTGTGATAAGTGGGGGGTGGAAGCTTCAGCAATCGTGGGTACGCACAATTGCCATGCGTACGGACGACAACAAAATCTCATCCCCAAGTATACGAGGCGTTGTTAATGCCAGGGAAAGAAGCGTTATTGTAAATAACGCCAACAACACACCCTTTCACCCCTAGGAGCACAAACAGTGGCGTTAGTAACGCCCAATTCAAGAAGCGTTACTTTCAACTAACGCCTAATCTCATAATCAACCCCTAGAGCCTCAATTTGGTTCAATTATTTCGTTTGAGGTCCACTCCAATTCAATGCAAGCAAGCCCACAATCAACAATTATTTAATGCCACAAGAATTATCTAGAAGTAATTAAGAAAATTTCATTTAATTGTAATTTGATTTGAATTCTATTTGAATTAGTAATTTAGAATAGCTTATAAATAGGCCTTAGTTTCATCATTTGCACACCATCTTGGGGGAGTCTTGAGATCCTCTCTTCTCACCTTCATTCTCTTCTCCTCTTCCATTCTCTTTCACACTCTTTTGTAAATATTTTATTATGAGTCTCTAACTTTCATCATTGGGAAAGAGAGCTATGTTACAATTTAATAGATTAATTTATTTTTCTTCTTCATCTTCAAATCTTCTTTTATTGTTTCTTTAGAAAGATCTTCGATATTCATTTTAATGATTCAAATTCTATCGGAAGAGGAATTGAATCTATTTGAATTCTATTTGAGTCTTGGAAAATGAATCATAGAATTATGTTTGAAGTTCTTTCTCACAATGGTTATGAAATTAGGTTTGAGATTGATATATGTGACATATAATCATTCCAAAACTTGATCCATGAAATTGTGTGGCTCTAAATCAGAGACCACTCTTTATCTCTTCTCATGAATAATTAGATCAAGGAATTGGCAATTGCTCAAGTTAAGAGAGATTGAATTGCCAAGGAATTGTCACTTATAATTTGCCAAGAGATCAATGATTGTATGATTGAAGTGGAGATGAGAATTGTTGATCCTGAGAATGCAATATCTCTTGATCCGAATGTTCTTTTCATTTTTAGTTCTTGTTATTTACTTTCTATGGCTAGTTATTTACTTTTCAGTCATTTACTTTCTTGCAATTTAATTTTCAGCACTTTATATTCTTGTCATTTGCTTCCCTGTTATTTACTGCTTTCATTTATTTCAGTCATTTAAATTCCTATTTCCTGTTTTCTCATCACCCAATTATAACCGTCTAACTAGAATAACCAATTAACTATTGCTTGCTTAATCCGTAAATCCTCGTGGGATCGACACTCACTCACCGTGAGTTTATTACATGATATGACCTGGGCACGTGCCGGTAGTTCTACGTAATAGTGAATTGTAAATTCCATATCAGTAAGACCCAGAGCTTTTAAAAAGTCTTATTATGAATTAATTTCAAATTATTTATTTATTTACAGCTTTAAATTCAGAAAGTATTTTATTAAGATTAATTAGAAGCAGTTTTGATTAGTTGAATTTGAAATAAATTAAGATTTTTATCCAAACTCTATAATTATTGAGTATTTTTCTATTACAACTTAAATTTTTAGAAATTTGAAAAATAATGAGGTTTGGCTATTTAAATTAGAATTTTATCTAATTCTACAATTATTAAATTATTTTCTATATTTAAATTATAAAGTTAGTAGTTATGAAATAATAAGAATTTTTATATGATTTAATTTAAATAATTGATATTTTTATGATGTAATACTTTAAGTTTTAGGAATAAAGAAAATTAATCTTATTATCTCATAATTTTAATTAGAGTATTTGATTGAGAATCAATTAGTATTTTGATACAACAAATAATGTTTTAAAGAAATTTTAAGGATTAAATTAGATTTCAAATTAATACTCTCTATACCCTAATTTTATTAAAATTACCCTACTCTAATTAAATCTAAAATTTCCAAGTTGAAACCCTAACCCTAACACAGCACAACACTCTCTCACACACACTCCCCAACCCAAAGAAAGTGAAAGAGGGAAGGGGGCCGCGGGAAGAGAAGGAGAGGGGAAGTGGGAGGACGGCGCCGGCGGGAGTTACTGCCGCCGCGCCACCGTGTTGCATAGAGGAGGGAGAGAGAGTGAAGAGCAGAGGGAAGAGAGAGGAAGAAGGCGTAAGAGGGAGCTCAGCCACGGGGAAAGGAGACGCGCGTCTGACCCGTCGCCGCCGATCCGTCCAGCCGACCCGTTGCCGAGCCTTGTTGCCGTCCTGCTGGTCCGCCTTGGAGCCGCCATCGTCACCATTAAAGCCGAAGAGAGAGAGAGAGAGAGAGAGAGAGAGAGAGAGAGGTCGAGATGAGAAAGGGGATGCACGTATGGCGTCGCTGTTGCTGTTGTGTCCAGCTGCCGCCATCGCGTGCTCCGTCGACGTTGCTGGAGGTAGGTGGCCGAGCCTCTGCCACTGTAGAACACCATTGTCGTCGCCAACGACCACTGCCGGTAAGAGTTTTGAGTTGATTTTCATTCTTTTTAATTTTCGGGAACGTCATCGTCGCTGCATGTTTGTTACAGTCGTCGTCACCGTCGTCGGAGTTCTGGTTGCCACTGTCACTTGAGGGGTTTTCGAGACTGCCGCCAAATCGATTCAAGCACTACTGCTACTTTGTTCCCTTATTACAGTAAGTATCTCTGTTTCGGAAAGCTCGCGTGAGTGTTCTGTTATGTGTTATTAATGTTTTCGTGATGTTAATGGTTTAGGATTTAGAAACTGAGGTTGCATATTGCAGTTTAAGTTGTATCTGCTGTTGCAAAAGTGAGTGGAGCTGTGGTTGTGGCTACCGCCGTTGCGAGTCGAGAGAAAACAGAGTTTGTTGCGTAGTTGAATCATGAAAATGATGTAGGGGTTTTCTAAAAACTCAATTTCATAATTTGAAATTATTATAAATGGATATTTATGTGAGAAATACCCTTTTAAGTGATTGTATAAGTCTTATGTATTGTCTGGTTGTTTTGAATGAATATGATTGTTTGTTTGACTGGATTGTTGTTTGGTTTTATTAAACAGACAGTTGCTGAATTGTTTCTGCAAAGTTTTGGAAATGAGTTTGATTCATTGAAAATGATTTGATTTTGAATTGGTTTCGTTGAGATATGAAAATGATATGAATTTTTGGAATCAACTTGATTTTGAACTGATTTGGTCTTGAACCCGTTGGAAAGGGTTGTGGAATGGTTTGGTTGGGACCCGAAAAGGATGGCAAAGTCCAAGTTTTAGGGGAGGTACTACCAAAATTTCTATAAAATCTGAGACTTTGTCTGAAATGTTATTTAGAAAATTATGAATTTAAGAATTATATTATTTTACTTGAATTATTTAAGAGAATAAATAATTATGTTTTGAATTGAATTGTTGAAAAGTGAATTATGATTGAGCTTTATTCATTAAGAAAATTTTTATATTTTGAGTGCAAGTTATTTAGAAAAGACTTATGTTTTGAGGTTGATTTAAATGTGAAAAGGGTTTATATTTTGAAATTTGATTAAAGAATCACATTTGGAGGAGTTTTAATAGATTTAAAGGAAATTGGACTTTGATTGAATAATTCCATTTGTGACATTTTGGAAGGAGTCAGAGAATTGGTTTTAAAAGTGAACTTGAAGGTGGTTTTGATTTGAATGGATTCGTTTTGTTCTAAGTGATTCGGTTTTGAAATTTGTTTGGAACTTCTGATTCATATGATTTGGTTTTTATTTTTTTTGGAACTTTATTTGGTTAATTCAATTTAAGAAAACAGTGATTTTTAAGGATCTTTAACGAATTTAAGAAATTGAGATTTGGTGGAATCTCCCTTAAAGTCTTAAGTCTTGATACTTTTCCGAGGTAGCTAATTAATAATTCTGATTTAAAGTAGTTAAACAAATGGTTTTAAGAGTGAACGATTTTTTAGTCTTTTCAAAGAGATTTATAATTGATATGATTTTGAAATTGTTTGGCGTCTTCGGAGAATATTACTGATAAACCCCGATTTTGTGGTTTATCTTGTGCTTATTTTGGAGGATTTTATCAATATTTCTCACACTTATTCGCAAGAAATGCATGTTTTGTGTTCACTTCCCAATATTGCTCCATGATGGAAAACATGCTTATTTTGCCTTAAAATTGCCATATTTTAATCCTCTTCTATTGCCATTCGATGCCGTGATGTATTTGTTGAGTAATTTCAAGAGATATAGGGTAGGAATGACTTAGAAGAGAGGGAGAAAGCATGTACAAAGAGGGAGGAATATGAACAATTGAAATCTTGGGAAAAGCAGCATCGGCGCGCCCGCGCACTCTACGCAGACGCGTGGATGGGATTGGCTGGAAGCGGCGCGCAAGGATGGACGCATCCACGCGGATTAGAAGATTCCTATCGACGCGCACGCGCCCTTGGCGCGCACGCGTGGATCGCAAAAGCAATCGGCGCGCACGCACGCATAGCGCGCACGCGTGGGAAGCTGCACGTGACCTCATTAAAGGAAATCGTGCCTGGCGATTTCTGAGGCTCATCAGGCCCAATTTCAAGCTATTTCTGCATGGAAAAGACCCAAGGATGCTAGAGGGAAAAGGGGGATCAATCATTTTTACACTAAGATATAATTTTAGCTAGTTTTTGGTTCTTTGGTTATTCTAGAGAGAGAAACCCTTGTTCCTCTCTAGATCTAGTTTTAATTTGATCTTCCCTTGTTGATTTATGAATTGGATCTTGTTAATTACTAGTTTTAATTGTTCAATTTGAATTCCTTGTTACAATTTTGCTTATATCTAGTGATAGTTTTATGAATTCTTGTCAATTGTCATTTTATACCCATTTCATGAATGTTGTGAATCTTGACTTGTTGATGTTACATTGATAATTTCTATGTTTAATCTTGTTGTTTGGATGATTGTATGTTGATAATTGTTAGTGGGTACTTGTAGATTTCAATTTAATTGCTATTTTGAACATGTCTTTTGTTAATGCTTACCAAGTGTTCGATGAATTGTTTACTTTGATTATGGAGTAGTCTTCTTTACTCTTGGCCTAGGTCAAGGAAATTGGGTAAACTTGAGTCATTGGGTCTAATGGATTTGATGATTTGGGAGCCCTTGGTGGTCAATTTGATACTCATTGATGCCAACCCACTACTAATCCAATTAGTAGATAGGTTGGGACTTATGGGTTGATGTGATCAAAGCCATTTGACGTACTTCAAGTCTAGGAGTAGATATCACGTACTTAAGACTTTGAGGGTAGACTTAATGAGCTTGGTTCCTCATAATTGTCAAGATACGGTTGTTAGACAAGGATCGTGACCCCAATTCCCATGCCTAGCCAAGAGTTGCTTTTATTATTCATATTTGAAAACCAATTTTCCCAAATTATTTGCTTTAGTTACAGTTACTTGCTTGGTTTATAATAAAATTAAGTGGAATGTTGCTTGTTCATTGGAATTGCTCATGTTTTGCTTAGATAGTTGAATTAGTTTGTTGCAATTTAAAATTACTTGCTTGTTAAGATTCCCATTTATTTTCATGCTCATAACTCACAACCCCGGATTTCTAACCAATGTTGAAGCACATGTTTGTCCATTCCTTGTGAGACGACCCGAGGTTTGAATACTTCGGTTATTTCTATTGGGGTTGAACTTGTGACAACCAAATCCCTCTCTAAATTTGACCCCCGAGGATTGTTGTTGGTAGAGCTATACTTGCAATGTGATTTTATTGGAGAAAATCTTTACCAATACACCCTTGGGAGCCTGTCAAATTTTTGGCGCCGTTGCCGGAGAATGGTTGCAACATATGCCTTGATATTGGTTATGTGAATATATGAATATTGTAAATATTTTACCTCTTTCAATACTTAGCTATAGTTTAGATTTCTTTTGCATTTGTGCTATGACTTTCAAGTTTGATGACTCGGTCTCAATCGAATTCTAGCTTAGCCAATTTTGACCCCCGAGGATTGTTGTTGGTAGAGCTATACTTGCAACGTGGTTTTATTGGAGAAAATCTTTACCAATACACCCTTGGGAGCCTGTCAAATTTTTGGCACCGTTGTCGGGGAATGGTTGCAACATATGCCTTGATATTGGTTATGTGAATATGTGAATATTGTAGATATTTTACCTCTTTCAATACTTAGCTATAGTTTAGATTTCTTTTGCATTTGTGCTATGAATTTCAAGTTTGATGACTCGGTCTCAACCGAATTCTAGCTTAGCCAATTTTGATCCTGAGATCGAAAGAACTTTGTTACACACTCGGCAAGCTAGACGGCGGTTGGACTATACGCCTAGTACTTCGGCCTCTTTTGAGGAAAATACCGAATCACTAGATGTCACCGAGAGTGACTTGGAGTCCGCTACTTCCTATTCTTCTGTTGACACTACTAATACATCTTTGTATCCTACAGGTGAGCCACACATGACGGAGCCACACCGGATTACTTTGCATGAGAAAGGAGCTCCGGATATCATATTTCAACCGTTGCAAGAAAGGTATCCTAACCTTGATCCAAACTTTGAGTTGAAGAGTAGCTTGATAAATCTACTTCCTAAGTATCATGGGTTGCCGGGTCAAGACCCCATCCGACATTTGAAGGATTTTCAAGTTTCTTGTTCTACGGCTCGAAGGCATGGAGCCGATGAGGTAGCTATCATGGTTTTTGCCTTCCCTTTCTCTCTTGAAGCGCAAGCAAAAACATGGTTCTACTTGCTACTGGATGAGATTGTGACTAATTGGGATTTCTTTAGAAGAGAGTTTCTTGATAAGTTCTTCCCACCGGAGAAGACCGACTACATCCGGAAAGAGATTTCGGGTATAATGCAAAGAGACCAAGAGAGTTTGTATGAGTATTGGTCTCAGTTCAAGAGGCTATTGGAGTCATGTCCACACCACGGAATGACCACTCACTTGCTCATTAGCTACTTTACCGGAGGTTTTTGTGCGGAAGATAGAAGATTGCTCGCCGCTTCTAGTGGCGGTTCCCTTTCGAAAAACAAGACGGAGGGAGAAGCTTGGAATTTGATAAAGGATGTTGCCGAAGCTACACAACACACAAGGGTGAGAAGTAATCCTCTCAAGGGTGTGGTAGAACCATCCCCCTCTGAAGCAAGTCTAACCAAGGTACTTGGGGATATGACCACCATCCTTACACAAATCCAAAGGGATTAAAAGGAATACTACTCCATCCAAGCCGTCCAAGCCCCACCTCCGATTGCTCAACTTGAAGGTCCTCCTAGAATTTGTGGTTTGTGCTCTAGCACCACACATTACACCGACCAATGCCATCAAATTCAAGAGGAACATGCCCTTGTGGTAGCCAATGTGAATTACAACAACCGTCCACCCTACCCTTCTCAAGGTCAAAACAACTACCATCAAGGTGGTAATCAACATCAAGGGTGGAGAGATAATACACAAAGAAGCAATCAAAACCAAAGGTGGAACAACTCTTCTTCTCATCACAACAACAACCAATCTTCATCCCAATACCACCATAACAACACCAACTACCAAGCCAACCAAGGCCACTCCAACCAAAACCAAAACAACTACACCAAGTACCAAGCACCACACCATAGACAACAAAATCAAAACCAAACTCCTCCATCTTCCAACAATCAAGTTGATGAGCTTAGAGCCGCTATGAAAAAACGAGATGAGAGCAACAAGGCTCAATTCGAGGCCTTGAATACCCAATTAGCCAACCTCACCAACATGCTTTCAAAGATGAACATGTCAAGCCAATTACCAACCCCCAATAACAACACCAATCAACCCTCAAGTTCCTCTAACCTTCCATCCCAACCCCAACCAAACCCAAGAGGCGATCTCAACACCATCACTCTACGGTCGGGGACTACATTAGAGAAGATACCTCCAAGGGTCATGGGAGAAATTCATGAGGAAGAGGTAGTTGTTGAAGCTCCACATGAAGAAGAGGTGGTAGACAAAAGGCATGAGGAAGAAGGAGTAAACCTCAAGGAACCCAAGAGGAAAGCTATAGTGGATGAGTCAATTCCTATTCCATTTCCTTCCATGGTGAAGAAGGTGAAGAAGACACCAAAGTTTGATTTAAACATGCTTCAAGTGTTCAAAAAGGTTGAGGTAACCATACCACTCCTTGATGCTATTCAACAAATTCCAAAGTATGCAAAATTTTTGAAAGACTTGTGTACACACAAGGATAGGATAGGAGAATTGGAGACATTATCCTTGGGTAGTTCAATTTCTTCCTTGATGGAACCTATTCCAAGAAAATGTGGTGACCCTGGACCGTGCTTAGTGTCTTGTTGTATTGGTGGATACACTTTTCATTATTGTATGTGTGACTTGGGAGCTTGTGTAAGCATCATGCCACTTTCTATCTATGTGCGGTTGAATTTAGCTCCATTAAAGAAGTCGGCGGCGAGGTTTGCTTAGCCGATAAGAGTGTGATCACAGTGATGGGGATAGCGGAAGATGTACTCGTGGCAATTAAGGATTTGGTTTTTCCGGTTGACTTTTACATCCTTGAAATGCCTCCAACAGAAAATAGAAGCTCCTCCTCCGTTCTACTTGGTAGACCCTTCCTCAAAACCTCCGAATTCAAGTTAGATGCCTTCACCGGTATATATTCCTTTGGGGTTGGAGACAAGACTATCAAGTTCAATTTAGAGGAAGCCATGAAACATCCTCCCGAAGAACATTCCGTGCTCCGATGTGATGTGATTGATGAAGTGGTAGCGGAAGTGCAAGAAGAAGACCATGACAAGTTGTGCTACCCCATTGTTGAGGAGACGAATGACCAAGAAGATGAACCTGAAGAAGTTGTCGAGAATGAATCCCATGAGATTGATGAAAAGGAACCTCAACTTGAGATAAAAAGTGAATTGAAGCCCCTTCCATCTCATTTGAAGTATGCTTTCTTAGAGGATAACCAAAGGTTTTCGATCATTATTGCTAGTGAGCTCTCAAGTGAAGAAGAGGGAAAGCTCCTAGATGTTCTCAGAAAGTACAAGAAAGCAATAGGATGGAGCCTAGTGGATATTGTGGGAATTGACCCCCGCAAGTGCATGCATAGGATATTTCTCCAAGATGGAGCTAAGCCGGTTAGGCAACCGCAAAGGAGGCTCAACCCAACCATCCTCGATGTAGTGAAGAAAGAGGTCACCCGATTACTGGATGCGGATATCATATACCCAATTTCCGACAGTGAGTGGGTGAATGAAGAGAGAACTTTTGCGTGGTCTAGAAATTTGCAGGTAAATCCTTGTTGTAGGTATAGCTTCTAAACCAACAAAAGTCCTTTCTTACAAACGTTTTGGTTGTCACAAGTAACAAACCCCTTTTAAAATTGATAATTGAAGTATTCAAACCTCGGGTCGTCTTCTCAAGGAATTGCAGGGAAGTATGCTCTTATTATTGGTTATGAGTCTTGTAAATTGGGGGTTTTGAAAGTAAGGAAGCAGTATGTTAAATGATAAGAAGAATAAAATAAATAAATAACTATAGAATAGACTCTTGGTAAGGTATGAAAACTGAAAGTCCTATCCTGGTTATCCTTATTAATTGTAATGAGAATTCGATTTTTCTCCCACTTTGTTAACCTCTAACTATGAAAGTAAGTTAAGTGGATGAATTAATTTTTATTGGAACTCAAATTAATTCTTGAAGAATTCCAATTTTCAATCAACAATGAGTTTGATAACTCAAGAGTCACCAATTATTTAACTAAAGCCAAAAGGGAAAATATCTAAATTAAATTAAAAGCATTCATATAAATAAAGCAAAGCAAAATTAAATCTGAAAATACCTCGAATTGCATTCACAAAAGAAATCAAATCTAACATGGATATTCATAAATTAAATTGGAAAAATAAATAAAAGAAACATTGAACCTGTGATCGCGAAAGATGAAATAATCATAAAATGAAAAGAATCCTAATTCTAAATCCTAAGAGAGAGGAGAGAACCTCTCTCTCTAAAAACTACATATAATCCTAAAGTTGTATATTATGAGCTTGTTTATGAATGGATGCATTCTCCCACTTTATAGCCTCTAATATGTGTTTTCTGGGGCGAAAACTGGGGCAGAAACAGCCCAGAAATCGCTGGTTGCGAAATCTGCCACGTTGGTTTTTCGTCACTGTGAAGCATCCGCGTAGAGCATGCGTTCGCGTTGCCTAGCGTCAGGGGAAACTATGACATATTATATATCAAATCGAAGCCCCGGACGTTAGCTTTCCAACGCAACTAGAACCGCATCATTTAGACCTCTATTGCCAAAGTTATAGCTGTTTGAGTGAGAAGAGGTCAGGCTGGACAACTTAGCAATTTCTCCAACTTTTTGTATTCCTTCCACTTTTGCATGCTTCCTTTCCATCCTCTAAACCATTCCTGCTCTGTAATCTCTGAAATCACTTAACACACATATCAAGGCATCTAATGGTAATAAGAGAGGATTAAACATAGGGAACTTAAGGCCAAAGAAGCATGTTTTCAATCAAAGCACATAATTAGGAAGGCAAATGTAAAACCATGCAAATAGTATGAATAAGTGGGTAAAGAGTTGATAAAAATCACTCAATTGAGCACAAGATAAACCATCAAATAGTGGTTCATCAACCTCCCCACACTTAAACAATAGCATGTCCTCATGCTAAGCTCAAGAGAAGCTATAAGAGAGTGAAGAAGAATGGTAGAAAGTATGAAATGCAACCTATTTATATGAATGCAACTACATGAAGAATGCTTTTTTCTACTTGGTTTAAAAGTAAATAAATTCTCCAAAAATAAATATGAACTGGATTTCACTAATTCAAATCATAAAAATGAAGTATAAATAGGCTTGTAGAAGAAAATAGCTCATGAAAGCCGGGAACAAAGAATCGATCATCGAACCCTCGCTGGAAGTGTATGCACTCTAATCACTCAAGTGTTTTAGGTTCGATTCTCTCAATTCTCTACTAACCTTGCTTTCTAAGGCTTGCTCTTTATCTAACAGTCAACATAAATTTAATGCACAGATACAAATATCAAGTGGTCTTTTTAAGGGTTGTAATGGGGTTAGGGTCAAGGTAGGATTGCATTTGGCCAAGTGGACTAAAATCTGAATCCTTAATTAACTTAAACTTTCCACCTAACTTTAGACAATCAATGTAACCATAATACCACATCTAACTATCTATTAACCATGTTTTTTACATATTCATGCATTCTAATTTCAAGTACAGTACATATGCATTGCTTTCACCACTTACTTTGGGGCATTTTGTCCCCTTTTTCTTATTTGCTATTTTTCTTTTCTCTTTTATATATATATATATATTTCTGTTATTTTTTTCAATGCATATGATTAAATTATTGGATGCATGAATCATGTCCTAAACATTTTTTTTCACAATATTTCAGAAA
This sequence comes from Arachis hypogaea, assembly GCF_003086295.3. Classification (NCBI taxonomy): domain Eukaryota; kingdom Viridiplantae; phylum Streptophyta; class Magnoliopsida; order Fabales; family Fabaceae; genus Arachis; species Arachis hypogaea. The sequence continues at coordinate 56,655,389 of NC_092046.1, forward strand.
ATTCTAACATACTCAATTCTCAAACCAAATGTTTCCAAATTCAACTTTCCCCATACTTAATTCGTGAGCACTCTCACTAGTCTAAGCTAACCAAGGATTCAAATTAAGAACATTATTGTTTTCCGCTTAGAGTTAATGATGTGCTAAAGTAAAGAACAAAGGGGTATAATAGGCTCAACATTGGTTTGCAAAGAATAATGAATGGGTAAGGCCATATGGGTATGCAAGCTCAATGAAACAAAGGCCTCAATAATGTAAGTGTTTGCATACATCAAACTATGGAAATATAGAATTAAGCAAGATAAAGATCACAATTTTAGAGAGAAAAACACACACCAAAAAAAAAATATTGGTTGGTAAAATGCAACCAATTCAAATGGGCTCAAAAAATCTCACAAGTTTTGTGTGTTCGAGCTCTAAACCATGTTCCAGTATAATATTTCTTCAAACAAGTGTAACATTAAATTTTATTCAAATTAGTGAAATGCTCTTAAAAGGTTTCTTGAAAAAGAAAATATTACTTCAACCAAGTGGTAAAATATGCATAAAATAAATAATCATGCAATCAAATTTGTAAATGCAACAACTAACAAGGAAAATAAACCATTGGTGTTGAGATAGAAGAGTAACTAACCCATGGAGATCGATATCGACCTCCCCACACTTAAATATTGCACCATCCTCGGTGCGTGCTAAGATGTGCAAGTGGACGGGTTGCTTCAACTGACGCTTTTCTCATCAAGGAATGTACGTAGGAACTTGTTTGTCTCTCTTTTAGAAGTTTCTCCCTTTTTCCGTCTTCAGTGGCCAGCCTGAAAGAAGAGAAAAAGAAGAACAGTAACCCAAAAATAAAGATAAAATAAAATATGGTTGGGTTAATGCCAGATAATGAGGGTCTCAATTACATGGTAGCTACAACATGCAAATGAGAAAACAGTAGAAGTACATGGCAAATCAAGAATGCAAAAAATAGGGAAGAGAGTGTGGGTAAGGAGAGATAATATAAATTCATGTCAATGTAAAAGTAATACAGGTATAAAAGATTGGCATTGATATAAATAATATTACCTATCCAAAACAAGTCACTAAGCACCCAAAATAATTCAAGAGAAGATGCAACAGTTAAATAAGAAAATTAACACCAAAGGTAAAATAATGAATTTAGAAAGAAAAGAAAAATATGCACAAAATTAAGATGCAATGAATGAAATATGCAAATAAATTAAGTAAAATAGAATGAAGGTGAAAAGGAATGAGAAGTGAAAGAAATAAAGTAAGAATGTAAGAAGAAAAGATAGAAGAAATTAGGATTAGAAAAGCAAAGAGAAGATAATTGGCACTGATTTGGATGAGTTGTGCGGCGCAGGCGACGCGGACGCGTGGGTGACGCGGTCGCGTGGTGCGCGATAAGGTCAGGTGACGCGGACGCGTGAATCACGTGATCGCGTGGCCTGATTTGTACGATTGGCGCGAGTGCAGCCTCGCGTTCGCACAACTCTCTGTTCGAAACACTTTTCGCCAAATTTTTGGGTGACGCGGTCGCGTGGTGGACTCGATCGCGTGGATGGCCTTATTTCCAATATGACGCGGACGCGTGGGTGACGCGTTCGTGTGGGAGGACTTGGGCTTCTAGCACGAGTCCAGCCCTACTCCAGCACAACTTTCGGCCATGCACCCTTTTTTATGTCGAATTTCAGGTCACGCGGCCGTGTGAGTGACGCGGACGCGTGAGAGGCATGTTTCCCATTTGACGCGGACGCATCAGCGACGCGGTCGGGTGGGGTGATTTGTGCCAAAGGCAAGCCTCTAGCCACGCTCTCGCGTGACTCTCTGTTCACTTTTCCTTTCTTCCAAACGCACTGGTGACGCGGACGCGTCAGCAACGCTGCCGCGTCGCGTGCATTTTTTTTTATGCATGAAAAATGCAGAATGCAATGCTAATATGAATGTTATGCAAAACACCAGGTTCAATACAATAAAATAAAATATAACTCGAAAACAAATAAAACTAAATAAAAATGAAAAAGGAACGATCATACCATGGTGGGTTGTCTCCCACCTAGCACTTTTAGTTAAAGTCCTTAAGTTGGACATTTGGGGAGTCCTACGTTACTGTGGCTTGTGCTTGAACTCATCTAGGAATCTCCACCAATGTTTGTAATTCCAGTAGCCTCCAGGATCCCAAACAAGGCACGTAAAGCTCTTGAGCAGTTTTAAACAGGTTCTCAGGCTTCCAGTGTGCTGAATGTCAGAACAGACTCCAGGATCCCAAACTTCGCTTTTACACCCGTCTTCTTGTTGATCATCATGATTCCATCCGGGTGGTAAGCAATCTGAATTCTCACTAAAGCGACCAACCAACTTCCTGGACCCATTCAGTTGAGCTTTACACCAGCCTTTGCGTTTAAACTTAAAGCTTCCAACCATAATGAACCTTGTAGGACAATTCTTACCACTGACCATCTTCCTCTTACTCTTAATGCCACAAAGAGCTCTAAGTTGACCATCTGTCTCTAGTAGCCCATATTCAAGTAGAATTAGAAAGCTAAGGGATATGAATTTTACCCACTTGAATGTTGTGAAGGATGATGGCAACTTAGGGGGAGGGGTCTCCAATAACTTTGGCAAGGTGATTTCAAGCTCCACTCCCTTGTGCTCTTTGACAATTTCCACCTCTTTGCAAACTTCTTTAATTTCAACCTCTTCTTCTTGGTAACTTTCTTCCAATTCAATCTCTTCTTCATTACTTACCAAGGGCATGGGAGGTAGTGCTTTTTCTTCTTTAATTTCCATCTCTTGACCAACCTCTTCCAAGTCTTCAACCATGATATGCCTTGGAGGTTGTACACCCTCCTCAGCGTCAATTTCAATTGACTTGGAAGGAGGTTCCATAACTTGACTTTCCCATGGAGGGTCAGCATCTCCTAAGTCTACAACCATTTCTTCTTCTTCAATAATTACAGCTTCATCCACTTGTTCCAGTACAAAGTCATGCTCCGTACTGTCTACTGGAGTTTCTAATATCTCCTTCATGCTACGTTCTTCATTAGATTGTCCACATGAAGCCATGGGGGTTCCCTGAATGTCTGAACGTTTGGAAGGTAATTGATTTATTGCTTGGTCCAGCTGGCGAAGAGTTGCATTAAGTCTTTCCATTGCTTCCTTGAAACAATCTGTTGAGTCTTGAGGTGATGGATATGGACATGGTACATAGGGAAGTGGTGGTTCTTGATATGGTTCATATGGCTCATAAGGTGGTTGGTATGGTGGATAAGGGTTAGGATCATATGAGGGTGTTTGGTGGTAAGGGGCTTGTGAGTATGGTGGTCCAAAGCTATTTTGAGGAGGTGGTTCATTGGCATATGATGGAGCTTGCTGGTAACTATAAGGGGGTCCACCATATCTATTGTCTTGGCATGCATTGTAGGATGGTCTTTGTCCATGGTATCCTGGAAAGTGTTGTTGCCTAAAGGGTTGATCAGATCCTCTTGGCTCCTTCCATCTCTGATTGTTTTGACCTTGATGCATGTTCCTGCTGTAGCTTCCATTTCTTTCAACATTATTAGAACCAAACTCAAAGCGAGAGGGGTGAGAACTCATAGTAATAAAAAATTAAAAACAAAAATAAAAGCAAATAAACAAGCAAAGGAAAATAAAATAAAATAAAATAAATAAGAGAAAATATTTGAAATTTGAATTTGAAATAAGATAAGATAAGATTTTTGAAAAAAAAAAGATATGATTTTTGAAAAAATTTGAATTTTGAAATTTAAAACTAAGATAAGATAAGATAAAAAATTTTAAAATAAAAATCTGAATTTTTTTTTTCGAAAATAAATCAATTTAAAAGCAAAATATTTACAATAACCAATAATAAGGCACTCGTTTGCAATTCCTCGGCAACGGCGCCATTTTGAAGAGAGAACTTTTGCGTGGTCTAAAAATTTGCAGGTAAATCCTCGTTCCAGGTATAGCTTCTAAACCAACAAAAGTCCTTTCTTACAAACATTTTGGTTGTCACAAGTAACAAACCCCTTTTAAAATTGATAACCGAAGTATTCAAACCTCGGGTCGTCTTCTCAAGGAATTGCAGGGAAGTATGCTCTTATTATTGGTTATGAGTCTTGTAAATTGGGGGTTTTGAAAGTAAGGAAGCAGTATGTTAAATGATAAGAAGAATAAAATAAATAAATAACTATAGAATAGACTCTTGGTAAGGTATGAAAACTGGAAGTCCTATCCTGGTTATCCTTATCAATTGTAATGAGAATTGGATTTTTCTCCCACTTTGTTAACCTCTAACTATGAATGTAAGTTAAGTGGATGAATTAATTTTTATTCCTCATGTCCTAGTCTTTTCTTGGGAAAAGTTAGAGTTATTGGAACTCGAATTAATTCTTGAAGAATTCCAATTTTCAATCAACAATGAGTTTGATAACTCAAGAGTTACCAATTATTTAACCAAAGCCAAAAGGGAAAATATCTAAATTAAATTAAAAGCATTCATATAAATAAAGCAAAGCAAAATTAAATCTGAAAATAACTCGAATTCCATTCACAAAAGAAATCAAATCTAACATGGATGTTCATAAATTAAATTGAAAAAATAAATAAAAGAAACATTGAACCTGTGATCGCGAAAGATGAAATAATCATAAAATGAAAAGAATCCTAATTCTAAATCCTAAGAGAGAGGAGAGAACCTCTCTCTCTAAAAACTACATCTAATCCTAAAATTGTGTATTATGAGCTTGTTTATGAATGGATGCATTCCCCCACTTTATAGCCTCTAATCTGTGTTTTCTGGGCCGAAATCTGGGTCAGAAACAGCCCCGAAATCGTTGGTTGCGAAATCTGCCACGCTGGTTTTTCGTCACTGCGATGCGTCCGCATGAAGCATGCTTTTGCGCGCCTAGTGTCAGGGGCAACTATGGCATATTATATATCAAATCGAAGCCCCGGACGTTAGCTTTCCAACGCAACTGAAACCGCATCATTTGGACCTCTGTAGCTAAAGTTATAGCCGTTTGAGTGAGAAGAGGTCAGGGTGGACAGCTTAGCAATTTCTCCAACTTCTTGTATTCCTTCCACTTTTGCATGCTTCCTTTCCATCCTCTGAGCCATTCCTGCTCTGTAATCTCTGAAATCACTTAAAACACATATCAAGGCATCTAATGGTAATAAGAGAGGATTAAACATAGGGAACTTAAGGCCAAAGAAGCATGTTTTCAATCAAAGCACATAATTAGGAAGGCAAATGTAAAACCATGCAAATAGTATGAATAAGTGGGTAAAGAGTTGATAAAAACCACTCAATTGAGCACAAGATAAATCATGATTCATCAGTGAGCCCGGTTCAAGTTATCCCCAAGAAGTCGGGCATCACAACGGTCGAGAAGGACGACGGTGAAATGGTCACTAAAAGAGTACAAAATGCATGGCGAGTATGTATTGACTACAGAAGATTGAACGCCGCCACACGGAAGGACCATTACCCCTTACCCTTCATCGATCAGATGCTAGACTGCTTGGCAGGTAAATCTCACTACTACTTTCTTGATGGATTTACTGGCTACTTCCAAATACATATTGCTCCTGAAGATCAGGAGAAGACCACGTTTACTTGTCCGTTTGGCACCTTTGCCTATAAAAGGATGCCATTTGGACTATGTAACGCACCCGCTACTTTTCAGCGGTGCATGACGAATGTCTTCTCCGATCTAATGGAGAATTGTCTGGAAGTCTTCATGGACAACTTCAGTGTTTATGGTACTTCATTCGATTTTTATTTAGAGAGCTTGGCCAAGGTCCTAGCTAGATGTGTTGACACTAACCTTGTCTTAAATTTTGAAAAATGTCACTTTATGGTACAACAATGTATAGTGTTAGGACATGTAGTATCTCATGAAGGCATTTCTGTAGACCCGGCCAAGGTCGATGTTATCACCACTTTGACTCACCCCTCATCCGTGAGGGAGGTCCGCTCGTTTTTGGGACATGCAGGATTTTATAGGCGCTTTATCAAGGACTTCAGCAAGATTGCTTTGCCATTGTCGCGCCTACTCCAAAAAGATGTGAATTTTGAGTTTGATGGTGAATGTGTAAAAGCTTTTGAAGAGCTAAGGAGAGTTCTTACCACGGCACCAATTGTGTGAGGCTCCAACTGGACGTTGCCATTTGAGATAATGTGCGATCGTCAAACCATGCTGTGGGTGCCGCGCTTGCACAGCGCGATGGTAAACTCCCTTATGTCATTGCTTACTCTTCTAAGACACTAGATGCGGCACAATCCAACTATACCACTACTGAAAAAGAACTCCTAGCTATTGTTCATGCTTTAGATAAATTCAGATCTTATTTGCTAGGTTCAAAGATAGTGGTATACACAGATCATGCAGCTTTAAAGTACTTATTGACAAAGAATGAGTCAAAGCCTAGACTCATACGTTGGATCTTGCTTTTGCAAGAATTCGACATTGAGATTAGGGACCAGAGTGGATATCAAAACCTGGTTGCGGATCATTTAAGCCCATTGAGAATTTAAAAATTGACCCATTTCCGATCAATGACTCATTCCCATTGGATAGTTTGCATGCTGTGTCAGATAGCTTTCCTTGGTTTGCCCCAATGGCGAACTACTTGGTTGTAAGAATCTTCCCTCCCAACTTTTCAAAAAACCAAAGGGACAAGTTGAGGAGTGATTCCAAATACTATATTTGGGATGATCCTCACTTGTGGAAGAGGGGCGTAGACCAAGTAATTCGAAGATGTGTCCCGGAGTCTGAATTCTAACCAATTCTTGAAGCTTGTCATTCGTCCGAATGTGGTGGCCACTTTGGCCCACAAAGGACTGCTAAAAAAGTGTTGGATTGTGGATTCTGGTGGCCAACCTTATTCAAGGATGCTAATCGGTTATGTGTGTCTTGCCATCAGTGTCAGAAGTCAGGAAACGCATCCCAAAGGGATGAAATGCCTCAGCAACCTATGTTGTTCTGTGAGATATTTGATGTATAGGGCATTGACTTTATGGGACCGTTTCCCAACTTTAGTGGGTATATTTATATTCTGTTAGCGGTTGACTACGTGTCAAAGTGGGTAGAGGCCGTACCTACCCGCCTTGACGATGCCAATGCCGTTGTTTCTTTCATTAGGAATCACATTGTATGCCGTTATGGGTCGCCACGAGCAATCGTGAGCGACCAAGGATCCCACTTTTGTAACAGGAAGGTAGAAGCATTGCTCAAGTGCTATGGAGTGTCGCATAAGGTTGCTACTGCTTATTATCCACAAACAAATGGACAAGCGGAAGTGTCCAACTGGAAAATCAAGAGAATCTTAGAGAAAGTGGTCAATCCACAAAGAAAGGATTGGAGCCTCCGATTAGGAGATGCACTATGGGCGTATAGAACGGCCTACAAGACTCCGATAGGGATGAGTCCTTTCCGGATCGTCTACGGTAAGGCGTGCCACCTTCCGGTGGAGATTGAGCATCGAGCCTATTAGGCGGTAAAGCATTGCAACATGGATTTAGCCAAGGCGGGTGAAGCTAGGAAGTTACAACTAGAAGAGCTTGAGTGTTTGAGGAACGAGTCATATGAGAATGCCCAAATTTACAAGGAAAAGACTAAGGCATTTCATGACCATCACATCCGGAAGAAGGACTTTCAAGAAGGTGATGAGGTCCTCCTCTACAACTCAAGGCTCCGATTTATGCCTGGCAAGCTCCGTTCTAGATGGGAAGGACCTTTCAAGGTGAAGGAGATGAAGCCCTACGGAGTGGTGGAATTGTTTGATCCCAAGAGTGAAGCAACTTTCAAAGTGAATGGACATAGAGTGAAGAAGTATCATGGTTGCAAGCCCCCAAGAGAGCTAGAGGTGTACATATTGGAGGATGCACCAAGGAGAGGGGAAGCTTAAGAAAAGGACCGTCCAACTTAAGGACGTTAAAGAAAAGTGCTTGGTGGGAGGCACCCTACCGTGGTAAGATCTTCCTTGTTTATACCATCTTGTTCGTATCTTTAGTTTCTTGTGAATTTTGTGATCTTTTGATGATTGATTGAGTGCATAGGAATGCTAGCTTTGTTGCTTTTGTTGGATAGGTAGAATGTTCATATAGATAGGATGTGAAAAAGATAAAGAAAACAAAAATATTTCTTTGAAGAAGGGCACCGACGCGCCAGCGCACAGTGCGCGCGCGCCAGTGGCGAAATTCCATGTAGTATGCTAAATCAAACTCAATTCTTTTTGAAAGGCTTTTGAATATTGTTTCAAATGAACAGTCTCCTCTTTCAGAAAAGGATTTCAGATTTCTCTTTTATTATAAACCTTTGTTTTTGTAAAGGGGCATAAGACGGTTATTAATCACTGGTACGGTTTATCTTCACGTATCCTATTACAGTAATTCCCAAAAACCCTCTACTGAGAACCCTTTCGAGGATGATGTTCTCACCCCCCCTACATTTTTCCCCTTTTAGAATATGGGCGCAGAAGTCACGAAGAGTTTATTTAGTTGTTGAAATTCTTTGTATTGTTTTAGATTATTACTTGTTGTACCCTCGCCTTTATCTTGATATATTCTGTAAGAGGGATAGGAATTGTATTGGTTGTAATGTTATTTATATATATACGTATATATATGTATGTACTCTTTGAGAGTTTTTGTAAGTTGTATGCTATCTATGGATGTACGTTACCAAACGAAAGTATTTTGGGAGCGGTATTGCAGTTTAAAGTTTTAAACAGGCTCATATTTTAGTATTAAATAGTATAAGTGTCGTCGTAATGTCCGAGCTATCAGAGTCGCGCAGCCGGAAGCGTGATCTTTGGTAGTTAGCGTGTTACATTATGGTATCAGAGCGGTCTTTCCTGTAGAGCCTGAGGAATGGACCGACTATGCTTTAGTTGCATACTCTGAGTGTTTGTCATGCAATAGTCTTGTCGAATAACGAGAATTAGAGCTTTATGCACATGACGATCTATTGATTAACGCCGTTAGTCTTGTGGTGCATGAAATTGTGATCATCAACAATGGCACCAAAGACTTGGAGTTCTCAAACGTGAATCACACTTTGTCACAATTCCGCACAACTAACTAGCAATAATTCTAGCCTATACCACGAAGGTTCTAATCTTATATTAGAAACCCAAGAGATACACATTCAAGCTTGTTTGCATGTAGAACGGAAGTGGTTGTCAGGTACGCGTTCATAGGTGAGAATGGTGACGAGTGTCACATAATCATCACATTCATTATGTTCTTGGGTGCGAATGAATATCTTGGAGAAGAAATAGACTTGAGTTGAATAGAAAAACAACAGTACTTTGCATTAATTCATGAAGAACAGCAGAGCTCCACACCTTAATCTCTGGTGTATAGAAACTCCACCGTTGAAAATACATAAGAAAAAAGTCTAGGCATGGCCGTGAGGCCAGCCTCCAAAAGCGTCTAAGATAGCATAAGACTTATCAAAGATAAAAATACAATAGTAAAATGTCCTATTTATAGAGAACTAGTAGCCTAGGGTTTACAGAAATAAGTAATTAATGCAGAAATCTTCTTCCGGGCCCACTTGGTGTGTGCTTGGGCTGAGCATTGAAGCTTCCATGTGTAGAGACTTTTCTTGGAGTTAAACACCAGCTTTTGTGCCAGTTTGGGCGTTTAACTCCAGCTTTTGTGCCAGTTCTGGCGTTTTGACGCCAAAATTCTTAAGCTGACTTGGAACGCCAGTTTGGGCCATCAAATATTGGGCAAAGTATGAACTATTATATATTTCTGGAAAGCCCAAGATGTCTACTTTCCAACTCAATTAAGAGCGCACCAATTGGGTTTATGTAGCTCCAGAAAATCCACTTCGAGTGCAGGGAGGTCAGAATCCAACAGCATCTGCAGTACTTTTTCAGCCTCTGAGTCAAATTTTGCTCAGGTCCCTCAATTTCGGCCAGAAAATACCTGAAATCACAGAAAAATACACAAACTCATAGTAAAGTCCAGAACTGTGATTTTTATTTAAAAACTAATAAAAAACATAATAAAAACTAACTAAAATATACTAAAAACATACTAAAAACAATGCCAACAAGCGTATAAATTATCCGCTCATCACAACACTAAACTTAAATTGTTGCTTGTTCCCAAGAAACTGAAAATAAAATAGGATAAAAAAAAGAGAATATACAATGAATTCCAAAAACATCTATGAAGATCAGTATTAATTAGATGAGCGGGGCTTTTAGCTTTTTGCTTCTGAATAGTTTTGGCATCTCACTTTATCCTTTGAAGTTCAGAATGATCGGCTTCTATAGAAACTCAGAATCCAGATAGTGTTATTGATTCTCCTAGTTAAGTATGTTGATTCTTGAACACAGCTAATTTATGAGTCTTGGCCGTGACCTAAAGTATTTTGTTTTCCAGTATTACCACCGGATACATGAATGTCACAGACACATAACTGGGTGAACCTTTTCAGATTGTGACTCAGCTTTGCTAGAGTCCCCAATTAGAGGTGTCCAGAGCTCTTAAGCACACTCTTTTTGCTTTGGACCACGACTTTAACCGCTCAGTCTCAAGTTTTCACTTGACACCTTCACTCCACAAGCACATGGTTAGTGACAGCTTGGTTTAGCCGCTTAGGCCAGGAATTTATTCCTGTGGGCCCTCCTATCCACTGATGCTCAAAGCCTTGGATCCTTTTTATTTTACCCTTGCCGTTTGGTTTAAAGGGTTACTGGCTTTTTCTGCTTGCTTTTCTTTCTTTTTCTCTCTTTTTTTTTTGTGCAAGCTTTTCACTGCTTTTTCTTGCTTCAAGAATCAATTTTATGATTTTTCAGATTATCAAATAACATTTCTCCTTTTCCATCATTCTTTCAAGAGCCAACAATTTTAACATTCATGAACAACAAATTCAAAAATATGCACTGTTCAAGCATTCATTCAGAAAGACAAAAGTATTGCCACCACATCAAAATAATTAATCTATTATAAAATTCGAAATTCATGCACTTCTTTTTCTTTTTCAATTAAAAATATTTTTCATTTAAGAAAGGTGATAGATTCATTTTCATTGCTTTAAGGCATAGACACTTAGACACTAGTGATCATGTAATAAAGACACAAACATAAATAAACATAAAGCATAAAAATTCGAAAAACAAAAAATAAAGAACAAGGAGATTAAAGAACGGGTCCACCTTAGTGATGGCGGCTTGTTCTTCCTCTTGAAGATCTAATGGAGTGCTTGAGCTCCTCAATTTTTCTTTCTTGCCTTTGTTGCTCCTCTCTCATGACTCTTTGGTCTTCTCTAATTTCATGAAGGAGGATAGAATGTTCTTGGTGCTCCACCCTTAGTTGTCCCATGTTGGAACTTAATTCTCCTAGGGAGGTGTTGATTTGCTCCCAATAGTTTTGTGGAGGAAAATGCATCCCTTGAGGCATCTCAAGGTTTTCATGGTGAGGAATTTCCTCATGTCCATGAGTGGGATCTCTTGTTTGCTCAATCCTTTTCTTAGTGATGGGCTTATCCTCATCAATGAGGATGTCTTCCTCTATGTCAATTCCAGCTGAATTGAAGAGGTGACAAATGAGATGAGGGAAGGCTAACCTTGCCAAAGTAGAGGACTTGTCCGCCACCTTGTAGAGTTCTTGGGATATAACTTCATGAACTTCTACTTCCTCCCTAATCATGATGCTATTGATCATGATAGCCCGGTCTATAGTAACTTCAGACTGGTTGCTAGTGGGAATGATTGAGCGTTGGATGAACTCCAACCATCCCCTAGCCACAGGCTTGAGGTCATGCCTTCTTAGTTGAACCGGCTTCCCTCTTGAATCTCTCTTCCATTGAGCGCCCTCTTCACAGATGTCTATGAGGACTTGGTCCAACCTTTGATCAAAGTTGACCCTTCTAGTATAAGGGTATGCATCTCCTTGCATCATGGGCAAGTTGAATGCCAATCTTACATTCTTCGGACTAAAATCTAAGCATTTTCCCCGAACCATTGTAAGCCAATTCTTTGCGTCCGGGTTCACACTTTGATCATGGTTCTTGGTGATCCATGCATTGGCATAGAACTCTTGAACCATTAAGATTCCGACTTGTTGAATGGGGTTGGTGAGAACTTCCCAACCTCTTCTTCAAATCTCATGTCGGATCTCCGGATATTCACCCTTTTTGAGTTTGAAAGAGACCTCGGGGATCACCTTCTTCTTGGCCACAACTTCATAGAAGTGGTCTTGGTGCACCCTTGAGATGAATCTCTCCATCTCTCATGACTCAGAGGTGGAAGCTTTTTCCTTCCCTTTTCTCTTTCTAGAGGTTTTTCTAGCCTTAGGTGCCATAAATGGTTATGGAAAAATAAAAAGCAATGCTTTTACCACACCAAACTTAGAAGGTTTGATCGTCCTCGAGCAAAAGAAGAAAGAAGAGAGTAGAAGAAGAAGAAATAGAGGAGATGGAGGGGGCTTAATGTTTCGGCCAAGGGGGAGAAGTAGTGTTATGTTGTGTGAAAATGAAGGAGTGAAGATGGGTTTATATAGGAGTGGAGAGGGGGGTATGGTTTGGCCATTATGGGTGGGTTTGGGTGGGAAAGTGGTTTGAATTTGAATGGTGAGGTAGGTGGGGTTTTATGAAGGATGGATGTGAGTGGTGAAGAGAATGGTGGGATTTGATAGGTGAGGGGTTTTTGGGGAAGAGGTATTGAGGTGATTGGTGAATGGGTGAAGAAGAGAGAGAGAGGTGGGGTAGGTGAGGATCTTGTGGGGTCCACAGATCCAGAGGTGTCAAGGATATCTCATCCTTGCACCAAGTGGCATGCAAAAATGCCCCTTTCTGCCAATCCTGGCGTTAAACGCCAGGCTGCTGCCCATTTCTGGCGTTTAACGCCAGCTTCTTGCCCATTCCTGGCGTTAAACGCCAATCTGGTGCCCATTTCTGGCGTTAAACGCCAATCTGGTGCCCATTTCTGGCGTTAAATGCCCAGAATGGTGCCAGACTGGGCGTTTAACGCCCATTTTGCTACCCTTACTGGCATTTAAGCGCCAGTAAGTTTCTCATCCAGGGTGTTCTATTTTTAATACTGTTTTTCCTTCTATCTTTGCTTTTTCAATTGTTTTTTGTGACTTCACATGATCATCAACCTACAGAAAATATAAAATAACAAAAGAAAATAGAAATTTAACATAGATAATTAAAGATTGGGTTGCCTCCCAACAAGCGCTTCTTTAATGTCAATAGCTTGATAGTAGGCTCTCATGGATCCTCACAGATGTTTAGAGCAATGTTGGAGCCTCCCAACACCAAACTTTAGAGTTTGAATGTGGGGGTTCAACACCAAACTTAAAGTTTGGTTGTGGCCTCCCAACACCAAACTTAGAGTTTGACTGTGGGGGCTCTGTTTGTCTCTGTATTGAGAGAAGCTCTTCATGCTTTCTCCCCATGGTTACAGAGGCATATCCTTGAGCTTTAAACACAAGGGAGTCTTCATTCACTTGAATGATCAATTCTCCTCTGTCAACATCAATTACAGCTTTTGCTGTGGCTAGGAAGGGTCTGCCAAGGATGATGGATTCATCCATACACTTACCAGTCTCTAGGATATGAAATCAGCAGGGATGTAGTGGCCTTCAACCTTTACCAAGACATTCTCTACAAGTCCATAAGCCTGTTTCTTTGAATTGTCTGCCATCTCCAGTGAGATTCTTGCAGCTTGTACCTCAATGATCCCTAGCTTCTCCATTACAAAGAGAGGCATGAGGTTTATACTTGACCTTAGGTCACACAGAGCCTTCTCAAAGGTCATGGTGCCTATGGTACAAGGTATTGAGAACTTCCCAGGATCTTGTCTCTTCAGAGGTAATTTCTGCCTAGTCAAGTCATCCAGTTCTTTAGTGAGCAATGGAGGTTCATTCTTCCAAGTCTCATTACCAAATAACTTGGCGTTTAGCTTCATGATTGCCCCAAGGTACTTAGCAACTTGCTCTTCAGTAACATCTTCATCCTCTTCAGAGGAAGAATACTCATCAGAGCTCATGAATGACAGGAGTAAATTCAATGGAATCTCTATGGTCTCTGTGTGAGCCTCAGATTCCCATGGTTTCTCATCAGGGAATTCCATGGAGGCCAGTGGACGTCCATTGAGGTCTCCCTCAGTGGAGATCACTGTCTCTTCCTCCTCTCCAGGTTTGGCCATGTGAGATGTGTTTATGGCCTTGCACTCTCTCTTTGGAGTCTCTTCTGTATTGCTTGGAAGAGCACTAGGAGGGAGTTCAGTAACTTTCTTGCTCAGCTGACCTACTTGTGCCTCCAAATTTCTAATGGAGGACCTTGTTTCAGTCATGAAACTTTGAGTGGTTTTAATTAGATCAGAGACTATAGTTGCTAAGTCAGAGTGGCTCTGCTTAGAATCCTTTATCTGTTGCTGAGGAGATGATGAAAAAGGCTTGCTATTGCTAAACCTGTTTCTTCCACCATTACTGTTGTTGAAACCTTGTTGAGGTCTCTGTTGATCCTTCCATGAGAGATTTGGATGATTTCTCCATGAAGGATTATAGGTGTTTCCATAGGGTTCTCCCATGTAATTCACCTCTTCCATTGTTGGGTTCTCAGGATCATAAGCTTCTTCTTTAGATGAAGCTTCTTTGGTACTGCCTGTTGCTGCTTGCATTCCAGACAGACTCTGAGAAATCATATTGACTTGTTGAGTCAATATTTTATTCTGAGCTAATATGGCATTCAGAGTATCAATTTCAAGAACTCCTTTCTTCTGATTTGTCCCATTATTCACAGGATTCCTTTCAGAGGTGTATATGAATTGATTATTTGCAACTATTTCAATAAGTTCCTGAGCTTCTGCAGGCATCTTCTTCAGATGAAGAGATCCTCCAGCAGAGCTGTCCAATGACATCTTGGACAGTTCAGACAGACCATCATAGAAGATACCTATGATGCTCCATTCTGAAAGCATGTCAGAAGGACACCTTCTGATCAATTGCTTGTATCTTTCCCAAGCTTCATAGAAGGATTCACCTTCCTTCTGCTTGAAGGTTTGGACTTCCACTCTAAGCTTACTCAATTTTTGAGGTGGAAAGAACTTTGCCAAGAAGGCATTAACTAGCTTTTCCCAAGAGTTCAGGCTTTCTTTAGGTTGTGAGTCCAACCATGTCCTAGCTCTGTCTCTTACAGCAAAAGGGAAGAGAATAAGTCTGTAGACCTCAGGATCAACCCCATTGGTCTTGACAGTATCACAGATTTGCAAGAATTCAGCTAAGAACTGATGAGGATCTTTCAATGGAAGTCCATAAAACTTGCAATTCTGTTGCATTAGAGAAACTAATTGAGGCTTAAGCTCAAAGTTGTTTGCTCCAATGGCAGGGATTAAGATGCTTCTCCCATAGAAGTCGGGAGTAGGTGCAGTAAAGTCACCAAGCACCTTCCTTGCATTGTTGGCATTGTTGTTGTTTTCGGCTGCCAAAGCTCTGTTAGGTCCTCTACAGAGAGTTGTACTTTAGCTTCTCTTAGCTTTCGCTTCAAGGTCCTTTCAGGTTCAGGATCAGCCTCAACAAGAATGCTTTTGTCCTTGCTCCTGCTCATATGCAAGAGAAGAGAACAAGAAAGTATGGAATCCTCTATGTTACAGTATAGAGATTCCTTGAAGTGTCAGAGGAAAAGAAGAATAGAAGGAGAAGGTAGATAGAAGAGAATTCGAACTTATCAAGAAGGATAGCGTTCGAATTGCACCTTGAGGAGGAGTGTTAGTCCCTTAAATAGAAGGATGTGAGAAGAGGGGAAGAATTTTCGAAATTAAAGTAAAAGATTTTTAAAATAATAAAAAGAAATTTGAAAATTTGATTGAGATTTTCGAAAATTAAGATTGGAAAGAAATTAATTGATTTTGAAAAATATTTTGAAATTAGAAATTAAAAAGATATGATTGAAAATTAATTTTGAAAAAGATGTGATTGATAAGATATGATTGAAAATCAAATTAAAAAAAGAAAGTTTTAAAATTAAAGTTGATTACTTGACTAACAAGAAATTAAAAGATATGATTCTAAAATTTAAAATTTGATCCTTTCTTAATAGGCAAGTAACAACTTGAACATTTTGAAGTAAATCATTAATTGTAGCAAGGATTTTCGAAAATAATAATAAATAAAAAATGGAAAGAAATTGATTTTGAAGAGATATGATTGAAAAGATATGATTTGAAAAAGCTTTGATTTTGAAAAATTATGAAGATTTGAAAAAAATTTGAATTAAAAACAAAATCTTCCCTCTAGTGTCCTTCTGGCGTTAAACGCCCAGAATGGTATCCATTCTGGTGTTTAACGCCTAAAATGATACCTTTTTGGGCGTTAAACGCCCAGCCAAGTACCCTGGCTGGCGTTTAAACGCCAGTTTTCCTTCTTCACTGGACGTTTTGAACGCCCAGCTTTTGCTGTTTAATTCCTCTGCTGAATGTTCTGAATCTTTAATTCTCTATATTATTGACTTGAAAAGACACAATTTTGAACATATTTTTGAATTTTTAATGATGAGAAACAATAAAAAATGCAACTAAGATCAAATAAACAATGCATGCAAGACACCAAACTTAAAAATTGACACTAAGATACATAAAATATTTTTGATTTTTATGATTTTATAAATTTTTTTGTGATTTTTTGAAAATCATATGGAAAAGAGAATAAAGAGATTCAAAACTTTTAATAAGAATTCCAGGAATCATGCAATGTTAGTCTAAAGCTTCAGTCTAAAAAATTAGACATGGCTAGCCAAGCTTCAGCAGGACATTACATTCAGCAACTAAATTGATGATGATCAATTAGCTTTTGTGATGATAAGAACATTACCTTGAAACTCTAGAATTCATTCTTAAAAATTCTGAAAAATAAAAAGAAAAGTACCTAATCTAAGTAACAAGATGAACCGTCAGTTGTCCAAACTCGAACAATCCCCGGCAACGGCGCCAAAAACTTGGTGCACGAAATTGTGATCATCAACAATGGCGCCAAAGACTTGGAGCTCTCAAACGTGAATCACACTTTGTCACAATTCTGCACAACTAACCAGCAAGTGCACTGGGTCGTCCAAGTAATAGCTTACGTGAGTAAGGGTCGATCCCACGGAGACTGTCGGCTTGAACCAAGCTATGGTCATCTTGTAAATCTCAGTCAGGCAGATTTAAATGGTTATGGAGGATTGATAATTAAAGATAAATAAAACATAAAATAAAGATAGAGATAGAGATACTTATGTAATTCCTTGGTAGGAATTTCAGATAAACGTATGAAGATGCTTTGTTCCTCCTGAACCCCTGCTTTCCTATTGCCTTCTTCCAATCATTCATACTCCTTTCCATGGCAAGCTTTATGTTGGGCATCACCATTGTCAATGGCTACTTCCCATCCTCTCAGTGAAAATGTTCTACGCACGCTGTCACCGCACGGCTAATCATCTGTCGGTTCTCGATCATGTTGGAATAGGATCCATTGATCCTTTTGCGTCTGTCACACGCCCAACACTCGCGCATTTGAAGCTCGTCACAGTCATCCCTTCCTAGATCCTACTCAGAATACCACAGACAAGGTTTAGACGTTCCGGATCTCAGGAATGGCCGCCAATAATTCTAGCCTATACCACGAAGGTTCTAATCTTAGATTAGAAACCCAAGAGATACACATTCAAGCTTGTTTGCATGTAGAATGGAAGTGGTTGTCAGGCACGCGTTCATAGGTGAGAATGGTGATGAGTGTCACATAATCATCACATTCATCATGTTCTTGGGTGCGAATGAATATCTTGGAGAAGAAATAGACTTGAGTTGAATAGAAAAACAACAGTACTTTGCATTAATTCATGAAGAACAGCAGAGCTCCACACCTTAATATATGGTGTGTATAAACTCCACCGTTGAAAATACATAAGAACAAGGTTTAGGCATGGCAGTGAGGCCAGCCTCCAAAAGCGTCTAAGATAGCATAAGACTTATCAAAGATGAAAATACAATAGTAAAAGGTCCTATTTATAGAGAACTAGTAGCCTAGGGTTTACAGAAATAAGTAATTAATGCAAAAATCTTCTTCCGGGCCCACTTGGTGTGTGCTTGGGTTGAGCATTAAAGCTTCCATGTGTAGAGACTTTTCTTGGAGTTAAACTCCAGCTTTTGTGCCAGTTTGGGCGTTTAACTCCAGCTTTTGTGCCAGTTCTGGCGTTTTGACGCCAAAATTCTTAAGCTGACTTGGAACGCCGGTTTGAGCCATCAAATATTGGGTAAAGTATAGACTATTATATATTTCTAGAAAGTCCAGAATGTCTACTTTCCAACGCAATTGAGAACGTGCCAATTGGGCTTTTGTAGCTCCAGAAAATTTACTTCGAGTGCAGGGAGGTCAGAATCCAACAGCATCTGCAGTCATTTTTCAGCCTCTGAATAAGATTTTGCTCAGGTCCCTCAATTTCAGCTAGAAAATACCTGAAATCACAGAAAAACACACAAACTCATAGTAAAGTCCAGAAATATGATTTTTATTTAAAAACTAATAAAAAACATAATAAAAACTAACTAAAATATACTAAAAACATACAAAAACAATGCCAAAAAGTGTATAAATTATCCGCTCATCATCTTGCATTGCATAATTCTTGGTATTAAGTTTGACCAGCTTAATACTAGTGAATTATGTATATGAGAGTACTAATGGGTTATCATAGATGATATACGAGTTTTGAGTAAAGCGAATCGCGGGTTTTGGGAACGTTAGAAACTATTTCTCGAGACTATTCAATTGTGTGTCTTGGATCCTGTTCGAGTCGACCTGTTCCTTCATGTCCTAACTGAAGGTTCTTGTTTTCTAATCCTCTTGAAAAGTAGTTTGATTTTTTTCAACTCTATTCCTCTATTCATATGCCTTCTTGATTGATCTTAAGTGCATATGCTTGTTTGAAATCTTTGTTGCATCTATCTTCCTCTGTTTGAGTTCTTCCTGATTCCTGTATTCTTTGATATGGCTTTGAACTGGTCCTAATGCACTATACCTTTTAACTCCTGATTTTGAGTACATTCTTAGAAAAATTGTTGATTCAGGTTTTTCTCTTATTTGATAGTGATCACAGCCAATTTTGAGATTTTTATGAAAATTACTGTTGAATAGATGTATACTTATCTATATGTGAAACTTTGAAGATTTCTTACACAGTTTAACAACTACTTATTTTAATACATCGCCTGTACTTTTACTGGTTTACGGAACTGCACTTACTTTAAAAGTAAATTGATTTTCTAGTAATTCTACTATAGCTCCAGTGCACATCTTCATTTGATTATGTATTTGGGTATTTTTCAGAATTTCGGAAAGAAATGGATTTTTCGCTTTTATTCCGGTTGAGTTTTGTTTGAAAAGCTTCACTTAACTTATTTTGAATTGAGTCTGGTTTAGCATACTACACGATTTATGCCATTATTGTTCTTTTGAAAATGTTGGACTCATGGCTTTCTTATGAGCGAACTCGTTCCTTCTTAAGCTTTTCACCTCTATGAATGTCATACGTGATTCTGTTTTTAATTATACATTTACCTTTTGGGAACACTACAATCAATCTAAACTTTTCTTTCTCTGGCGAATCTCATTCTTATATGAGTCAGTTTGATTCGTTTCAAAAACAGTGCATCATTTATCCTCTCATTGTCCTTACAAGAGTTTTTAGTCAAAGATATATCCTTGGAAAAATTACTAATGATTGGGTTGTATTTTCCTATGACTTTTGTATTCTTTTGAATCAATTGAAAGCTTGTTTGATGTTTCATGCCTAGTGGATCTTGTTTGAACTATCTTGGTTTAAGATCCTTTCTTGCATGGCTTGACTCCTTTTTAGTACATCTTAAACTTCTTGAATGTTCTTCTGAGATGGTGATTTCAAGAACACTTTTGGAGTCTTGTTTTGAACTTTTTAAAGAAGTTTTGAATTCTCTTTGAAGAAATATTAAACGGAATTTATTTTCTGTTGCTTGACTGAGATTGAAACCATTGTTCAATTTTGATGAAGCTAATTTAAAGTTGGCATGCGCTGTTTTAAATGAGGTTTTGGAAAGATTCCTTTTTTAGTGGAAACCGGTTCGTTTGTAACGCACCACTTAATTCTTTTACTAAATTGTAAGCAAATTTTTACTTCGGAGTTTCTTTTCTGAAAAGAATTTAACTTCCTCCTTTGTCCTTGCTATAAATGTTACACACGCTTGTTTGAATACGAACTTTGAGAATTTTTGAACAAGCATTTGATTACTTCCGAGTTTTTATGAACTGCTTTTGGTTAGGTTGTGCACCTAACTGTCCTTCTAAAATATTTGAGAAAATATTTTAGCTCTTAGCCAAACTTGTGTGCATTTTGTTTTTAAAACTCTACATGATCTACTTCAACATGAAATTGAATTAGAGCAAGGCCACGTTTATGTTTTCTTACTCTCTTGAAGGATGTTTGTTGTTTACCTTCTCTTTCAGGCTGCGAAGTGATTTTTGCAAGTTTTCAACTCTTTCATGAACAATGTATTCGAAAGTATTTTTAATCGTGCTCTTGAGATATGTGAACTTTGTCTTTGGTTTGAGAAGTTCTTCTCTATGAACCTCATACTTCTTCGACTCAACTTGAATTTGTTTCAAACTAAGGTGCTGATTTTCTCCTTATTGATCCTATTGGATTTCCTTGATTCAAGGGTTATCTTTGAAGTTGTCAATTGAATTGTGACTAGCAAACTTCATTGCTTGAGCATCCTTGTTTATCTGGAATTGGATACATTCTCTCAAATCTATGAGTACTATCCTTAACAATTGTCTCTCCGTTCTAAATATTGTATTCTTTTGAGTAGACTCGAAAATTGTTTGATATCACGTGTGACCCATAGACGTAGTAACGCGATGCGTTAGTTCTTTAAGACGTGATATGTGTATACGGAAGTTGAAGCGATAGGTGTACAACGTTATGAGTTGTGGTGTCTTGTTCCTTGCGAACGGGTTTGCGGTTGTCAGGCTTGTGATTGAATATGGAGATTGTAAAGTGCTTGATGGAGTTGGAAAGTTGAAACCTTGAGGTTGATATGAGATTAGCGTGCGGATGTTGAGCACGTCGTTTTAGCCCCATCATGTCTTATAGCCTTCGTTGCCTTGCTTTACTATCACATGCTTGAACCATGTCATCTTTTGCATTGAGCCTATCTTGTAATGTTTGCTTTGCAATCACACTCCTACCTTTGTACCCTTATGCATACGACAATCCAAGTATTTGAAAACCGTATATATGTTTATGTTTTGGGGATATTTCTGCTTCTTCCTTAAATGTGTTCAAGGGTGAACTGTTATGAAATTCCTTTCGTTTTGTATCAATTTTCGAGGGTGAAAATTTTTATAAGGTGGGTAGAATGTAAGACCCAAAACCTTTGAAAAAGGGCTATCATTAGCTAATTTCAAATTCAGTGTTTCTGTAGCTTTAATTTCAGAAATTTCTCTATTAAAGAAAATTAAAGCAAGTTTTGATTTATTGAATTTGAAATAAATTGAGATTATTATCCAATTTTACAATTATTGGATTATTTTTTATATTCAAATTATAAAGTTGGTAGTTGTGAAATAATAATGATTTCTATATGATTTAGATTAAATAATTAATATTTTAAATATTATTACTGCTATTTTGAAAAATGAAGAAATTAAGTATATTATTTCTAATTATTTGATTTGAACATTTTATTGAAAATAATTTGTGAAAGTGATGAGCAAATAGTATTTTCTATATACAATTAGTGTTGGATTTAATTTGGGTTTCAATTACTATAATATCCCTACTTTTATTTGAAATTACAAAAGTAACCCTAACCCTAAAACCCTAACCCATGACCCGGTCCCGTTTCCCCCAAACCAGTAGCAGCCGAAATCCTTTCTCCCCAAAACAGTAACACACGGTCTCCTTTCCCTTTTCCCTGAAAAGAAAGAAACAAACGAAACAAAGAAAGGAGAGGCAGAATTAGGGAAGATGGGAGAAGAGGGAGGCAGCGCGGTGGGTGCTACTGCCACCATCGCCAACAGAAAGAGAGGGAGACTGAGTCGTGGCAGAGGAGAGGAGGAGGGAGCTCGCTATCGTGCCACCGCAATGGTCGATGCCGCCGAAGCTTCCTGTGTCGTCACTGTGCGCGCCGAGGAGGGTTTAAGGGAGCAGGTGCCGCCACCGTGCCCAGCCATCTTGCCGCGCCGTTGTTCACGCCTTGAGGGCTGTCAGGCAAGGGAAGAAAGAAGGTCGGTGCGCCGTTGGAGCCTTTGCCATCGCCGTTCAAACCGGAGCCACCGTCGCGCCTGGGTGCCACTGCCGCGGACTCGCGTTGGCCGCATCGCCGTGCCACCCTCACACCATAGATCTACTCTGTTCGCGAGCTGAGCTAAGGAAGGAGAGACAAACGCGACGGAGTGGAGTGGGAGAGCCGCGCCGGCGCTGTTGGGGGTCTCACTGCCGCCGGAAAAAGGTTCAGGCCGTCGCAGGTGTCGCTGTCGGAGGGGGAAGCTGTGCCTCCGTGTTTCTGACCGCCGGGAGTGGTTATGTGGCTTACGGGATCACCGCCGGAGCTCCGGGCTGAGCTTCTGCCACTTGAGACCCTGCTGCCGTTGCCGGAAAAGTTTGCCGGTAAGGGTTTTAATTGTGGTTTCTGTCGTTTTTGAATTCCGAGAATATTATAGTCACTGCGTTTTGGTTCCAGTTGTCGTGATCGGAATTTGTCGCCGCTGCTTGTTGAGGTGGCTGCTGAGCTGCCGCTGACCCAGCTCGGAGACTGCCGCTATTTCGGTTCAGCCGTTCCTTCTTCGGTTCGGTAAGCGTTTCGATATGAAAGCCCTTCTGTTACTGTTCTGTAATCTCATGTTGAGGTTTATGGCATTAATTGCTATAAGATTGAGTTTTGGTTATTATATGTTGCGATTATTGATGCTATGGTTATTGCGAAAGTGGCTGGGAGCTGAGGTTTTGGTTGCCATCAGTTCGGGTTGAGGCGGAAAGGATTCTCTGAGGCGTTTGGGTTATGGAATTGCATTTTGAGGTAGGGGTGCTTTCCGAAAACTATATTTTATATGTTGGAATTATTACATATGGATACTGATGTGAGACAATGTATTTGCTGATTGTATCAGCCTTATGTATTGTTTGATTGTCTCTAATGATTATAAAGTTGTTTGGTTGGATTGTTGTGTGGTTTTGTGAAACGAAATGCTTTTTAAGTTGATTCTTTTAAAAGCTTTGAGATCGAGTTTAATCCGTTGGAAATTGATTTGAGTCAAATGGATTTTCTTAAGAATGTGAAAAATAGAATACACTCTTGAATTCAGCCTGGCTTGCTTTAAATGATCTGGTTTTTGATTAATGATTGTTACTGAACCGTTTCTTTGAAACTTTAGAAATGAGTTTATTTGGCTGATAATGATTTGATTTTTGAAACGGTTTTCTCAGGATATGGAATTGAGATGATTGTTAGATTTAGCTTGCCTTGAACTGATTTTGGATTTTGGGCTATTGAAAAGGATTGTAGACTGTTTTGTTGGGACCCGAACCGGGTGGCAAAGTCCAAGTTTTAGGGGAGGTGCTGTCAAAATTCCGGTAGAATTCGGGACTTTACTGAAACATTATTTGGAAACTTACGAGTTAACGGCTTCTACTATTTTATCTGAATTATTAAGAAAGGGGTGACTTATGCTTTTGAAATGAATTATTAGAAAGAAAATTGTGATTTAGTCTTATTTCTTAAGCAAAGTATTACATTTCCCTTGTGAACAAGTTATTTAAATGAAACTTATGCTTTAAGGCTGCTTGAATGTGAAAAGGGTTTATGCCTTTGGATTTGACTTGGGGGTTTCAATTAAAGAAGTTTCAATGGCTTTGAAAGAACCCGAGCGTCTATTGACAAGTCTCATTTTAAAGTGTTTTGGGAAAGGTTTTAACTACTCCTTGAGTTCTGAATTTTTGTAAGACTAAAACAATTTCTGAGCAGTTGAAACGCTTTAGAATTTCCTCATGTGGTTGAAGCTGATTTTTGTTTAAGTAAAGGAAATGGCTTTGAAAAGAGTAATTGACTTTATGACTCTGTATGGCTTAGATCCAATTTTGTTACTCAAATCAGGAAGTCAATATTTTAATGATTTTAAGTGAATTTGAGAAAATGAGTTATATTAATTTCCCCTAAAGACTTGGGACTCTGCCGAGAAACTTTGTTATAAAATCCCATTATTGGATGGATGATTTTGAATGTTTCAAAATGAATCTTTAACTTTCCATGGTTATGGAAGTTTTGAAAAGAGGATGCCGAGAGTGGTATGGTTTTAAAAGGGGAATTTACCTTGAGTAAAAGTGGCTTATGAGCCTGAGATGATTTGAGAAATGAGATCTTTAAAGCCAAGGCTGAAAAGAGTTGAAACTTGATTTCAAAGTGAAATGATTTGGAAAAAAGTGATTTATGGCTTAAATGCCGATTTTATGAATTGATGATGTTGAATGTGGAAGTGCTGTTTTGTTGTGAGCCAGAATGGCTGTGTATGATTATAAGTATTGGTTGGTTCTGGATTGAACCGTGAGCTGGAATGGCTGTGTATGATATGAATATTGGCTGGTTCTGGACTGAACCGTGAGCCGGATGGCTGAGATGGATGTTGATCCATGGATGAGATTGAATGCATGTATATGCTGAATCATTGATAAATGTGAATGTTGCACTTCCACTATCAGAGATAAGATTTTTCCTGGGAGAAAGCAGTGGCTAGCCACCACGTGCTCCAAGTTGAGACTCGAAGCTCTTTTGACCCAATGTTGTCAGGGTTGCTGGGCACTGTGAAAGCCCCAGATGAGCTCACCCCCATAAATATTCACCAGTAAGGGTGATGGATATGGATCATGATTATGATCAAGTTTATATTGAGTATAACTCGAGTTGGGGAGACACGACAGAGGGACAGTCCAATGATTAGCTACCAGGACTTGTCGGGTTGGCTCTATAACCGACAGATGATATCATCAGCCACTAGGAACAGACATGCATCATATGCATTTATGTGACATTATTTTGGTGTGCATATTGTACTTGGTTTGCCTTTGTGACTATTTGAGATTATCTGCTACTTGCTCTACTTGCTGTAACTGTTTGTTTGTGCTTGAACCTCCTATCTGTGTTTGCAACTGGGACTCTGTTGGATTGTGGTGATTGGTTGTTGTTGGATTATTTGGGCCTAAGGCCGTGGTTGAAATAAGATGGACCGATGGTTGGTTTCGGTTTTGTGTTTCTGATTTGGAATAGTATGAAAGGCTATTTTTGGTTTAGCATAGATAAACCTTTTTGAAAGGCTTTTGAATATTGTTTCAAATGAACAATCTCCTCTTTCAGAAAAGGATTTCAGATTTCTCTTTTATTGTAAACTGATGAGCGGATAATTTATACGCTTTTTGGCATTGTTTTTAGTATGTTTTTAGTATATTTTAATTAGTTTTTATTATATTTTTATTAGTTTTTATTTAAAAATTACTCTTCTGGACTTTACTATGAGTTTGTGTGTTTTTCTGTGATTTCAGATATTTTCTGGCAGAAATTGAGGGACCTGAGCAAAAATCTGATTCAGAGGCTGAAAAAAGACTGCAGATGCTGTTGGATTCTGACCTCCCTGCACTCAAAGTGGATTTTCTGGAGCTACAGAAGCCCAATTGAAGCTATCTCAATTGCATTGGAAAGTAGACATCCTGGGCTTTCCAGAAATATATAATAGTCCATACTTTGCCCGAGATTTGATGGCCCAAATAGGCGTTCCAAGTCAGCTCAAGAATTCTGGCGTTTAACTCCAAAACTAACACAAAAGCTGGCGTTTAACTCCAAGAAAAGTCTCTACACGAAAATGCTTCAATGCTCAGTCCAAGCACACACCAAGTGGGCCCAGAAGAAGATTTCTACATTAATTACCTATTTCTGTAACCCTAGGCTACTAGTTCTCTATAAATAGGATCTTTTGCTATTGTACTTTGAGACACTTGATATACTTTTGATCTTTGAGAGTCTTATGCACGTTTGGAGGATGGCCTCACCGCCATGCCTAGACGTTGTTCTTATGTATTTTCAACAGTGGAGTTTCTACACACCATAGATTAAGGTGTGGAGCTCTGCTGTTCCTCATGAATTAATACAAAGTACTATTGTTTTTCTATTCAACTCACGCCTACTTCTTCTCTAAGATATCACTTGTTCTTCAACTTGATGAATGTGATGATCCGTGACACTCATCATCATTCTCATGTATGAACGTGTGCCTGACAACCACCTCCGTTCTACCTTCGATTGAGTGTGTATCTCTTGGGTTTCTAATCTAAGATTGGAACCTTCGTGGTATAGGCTAGAATTATTGGCGGCCATTCCTGAGATCCGGAAAGTCTAAACCTTGTCTGTGGTATTCCGAGTAGGATCTGGGAAGGGATGACTGTGACGAGCTTCAAACTCGCGATTGTGGGGCGTGTGACAGACGCAAAAGGATCAATGGATCCTATTCCGACATGATCGAGAACCGACAGCTGATTAGCCGATGTTGTGACAGAGCATCAGGACCATTTTCACTGAGAGGACGGGATGTAGCCATTGACAACGGTGATGCCCAACATAAAGCTTGCCATAGAAAGGAGTATGAATGATTGGAAGAAGGCAATAGGAAAGCAGAGGTTCAAGGGGAACAAAGCATCTTTATACACTTATCTGAAATCCACCAATGAATTACATAAGTTTCTCTATCTTTATTTTATGTTTATTTTCATCACCTTAAACTCCATAACCATTTGAATCCGCTTGACTGAGATTTACAAGATGACCATAGCTTGCTTCAAGCCGACAATCTCCGTGGGATCGACCCTTACTCACGTAAGGTTTATTACTTGGACGACCCAGTGCACTTGCTGGTGAGTTGTGCGGAATTGTGACAAAGTGTGATTCACGTTTAAGAGCTCCAAGTCCTTTGGCACCATTGTTGATAATCACAATTTTGTGCACCAAGTTTTTGGCGCCGTTGCCGGGGATTGTTCGAGTTTGGACAACTGACGGTTCATCTTGTTGCTTAGATTAGGTACTTTTCAGAATTTTTAAGAATGAATTCTAGAGTTTCAAGGTGATGTTCTTATCATCACAAAAGCTTATTGATTCTCATCAATTTAGCTATTGAATGTAATGTCCTGCTGAAGCTTGGCCAAACATGTCTAATTCTTTTTAGACTGAAGCTTTAGACTAACATTGCATGATTCCTGGAATTCTTATTAAAAGTTTTGAATCTTTTTATTTTCTTTCCCATATAAATTTCGAAAATAAAAAAAAATTATAAAACCGTAAAATCAAAAATATTTTATGTTTCTTATTTGAGTCTAGTATCAATTTTTAAGTCTGGTGTCAATTGCATGTTTTTATTCTTCTTGCATTTTTCGAATTTATACATATTGTTCTTCATTAATCTTCAAGTTGTTCTTGATGATTTCATTGCTTTGATCTTCAAATTCTCTTGTTTTGTATGTTTTGTTGTTTCTTACATGCATTTTTACATTGTTATAGTCCTTAGTATACAAACTTTTAAGTTTGGTGTCTTGCATGCATTGTTTATTTGATCTTAGTTGCATTTTTTATTGATTCCCATCATCAAAAATTCAAAAATATTTTCAAAATTGTGTCTTTTCAAGTCAATAATACAAAGAATTGAAGATTTAGAACATTCAGCAGAGGAATCAAACAGAAAAAGCTGGGCGTCCAAAACGCCCAGTGAAGAAGGAAAACTGGCGTTTAAACGCCAGCCAGGGTACCTGGCTGGGCGTTTAATGCCCAAAAAGGTAGAGATTTGGGCGTTAAACGCCAGAATGGGCACCATTCTGGGCGTTTAACGCCAGGATGACACTAGAGGGAAGATTTTGTTTTTAATTCACATTTTTTTCAAGTTTTCATAATTTTTCAAAATCAAATCTTTTTCAAATCATATCTTTTCAATCATATCTCTTTCAAAATCAATTTCTTTCCATTTTATATTTATTTTTACCATTTTCAAAAATCCTTGCTTCAATTAAAGATTTACTTCAAAACTTTCAAGTAGTTACTTGCCTATTAAGAAAGGATCAAACTTTAAATTTTAAAATCATATCTTTTAATTTCTTGATAGTCAAGTAATCAACTTTAATTTTAAAAACTTTCTTTTTCTAAATTGATTTTCAATCATATCTTTTCAAACATATCTTTTCAATCACATCTTTTTCAAAATTAATTTTTTCAATCATATCTTTTTCTAATTTCAAAATCTTTTTCAAAAATCACTTTATTTCTTTCCCAATCTTAGTTTTCGAAAATCTCAATCAAATTTTCAAATTCCTTTTTAAAATCTTTTAATTAATTTTTGAAAATTCTTCCCCTCTTTTCACATCCTTCTATTTAAAGGACTAAGACTCCTCATCAAGGTGCAATTTGAACTCTATCCCTCTTGATAAGTTCGAATTCCCTCTTCTCCACCTCCTCCTTCTATTCTTATTTTCCTTTGACACCTCAAGGAATCTCTATACTGTGACATAGAGGATTTCCTACTTTCTTGTTCTCTTCTCTTTCATATAAGCAGGAACAAAGATAAAGGCATACTTGTTCAAGCTGATCCTGAACCTGAAAGGACCTTGAAGAGAAAGCTAAGAGAAGCTAAAGAACAATTCTCTTTAGAGGGCCTAACAGAACTCTTCAAAGAAGAAGAAACCATGGCAGCCAAAAACAACAACAATGCCAACAATGCAAGGAAGGTGCTTGGTGACTTTACTGCACCTACCCCTGATTTCTATGGGAGAAGCATCTCAATCCCTGCCATTGGAGCAAACAACTTTGAGCTTAAGCCTCAATTAGTTTCTCTAATGCAACAGAATTACAAGTTTCATGGACTTCCATTGGAAGATCCTCATCAGTTTTTAGCTGAGTTTTTGCAAATCTGTGACACTGTCAAGACCAATGGGGTTGACCCTGAAGTCCACAGACTTATGCTTTTTCCTTTTGCTGTAAGAGACAGAGCTAGGAAATGGTTTGATTCACAACCTAAAGAAAGCCTGAACTCTTGGGAAAAGCTAGTCAATGCCTTCTTGGCAAAGTTCTTTCCACCTCAAAAATTGAGCAAGCTTAGAGTGGAAGTCCAAACCTTTAGACAGAAGGATGGTGAGTACCTCTATGAAGCTTGGGAGAGATACAAGCAATTGATCAGAAGGTGCCCTTCTGACATGCTTTCAGAATGGAGCATCATAGGAATCTTCTATGATAGTCTGTCTAAACTATCCAAGATGTCATTGGATAGCTCTGCTGGAGGATCTCTTCATCTAAAGAAGACGCCTACAGAAGCTCAGGAACTCATTGAAATGGTTGCAAATAACCAATTCATGTACACTTCTGAAAGGAATCCTGTGAATAATGGGACAACTCAGAAGAAAGGAGTTCTTGAGATTGATACTCTGAATGCCATATTGGCTCAGAATAAAATATTGACCCGACAAGTCAATATGATTTCTCAGAGTCTGTCTGGAATGCAAGCAGCAACAGGCAGTACTAAGGAAGCTTCCTCTGAAGAAGAAGCTTATGATCCTGAGAACCCAGCAATGGAAGAGGTGAATTACATGGGAGAATCCTATGGAAACACCTATAATCCTTCATGGATAAATCATCCAAATCTCTCATGGAAGGATCAACAGAGACCTCAAAAAGGTTTCAACAACAATAATGGTGGAAGAAACAGGTTTAGCAATAGCAAGCCTTTTCCATCATCTTTTCAGCAACAGACAGAGCATCATAAGCAAGACTCCCCTGACTTAGCAACTATAGTCTCTGATTTAATCAAAACTACTCAAAGTTTCATAACTGAAACAAGGTCCTCCATTAGAAACTTGGAGGCACAATTGGGTCAGCTGAGTAAGAAAATTACTAAACTCCCTCCTAGCACTCTCCCAAGCAATACAGAAGAGAATCCCAAAAGAGAGTGCAAGGCCATAACCACATCTCACATGGCCGAACATGGAGAGGAGGAAGAGGCAGTGGTTCCCACTGAGGAAGACCTCAATGGACGTCCACTGGCCTCCATGGAGTTTCCTGATGAGGAACCATGGGAATCTGAGGCTCACACTGAGACCATAGAGATTCCATTGAATTTACTTTTTCCATTCATGAGCTCTGATGAGTATTCTTCCTCTGAAGAGGATGAAGATGTCACTGAAGAGCAAGTTGCTAAGTACCTTGGAGCAATCATGAAGCTAAATGCCAAGTTATTTGGTAATGAGAGTTTGGAGAATGAACCTCCATTGCTCATCAAAGAACTGGATGACTTGACTAGGCAGAGATTACCTCTGAAGAGACAGGACTCTGGAAAGTTCTCAATACCTTGTACCATAGGCACCATGACCTTTGAGAAGGCTTTGTGTGACCTAGGGTCAAGCATAAACCTTATGCCTCTCTCTGTAATGGAGAAGCTAGGGATCATTGAGGTACAAGCTGTAAGAATCTCACTAGAGATGGCAGACAATTCAAAGAAACAGGTTTATGGACTTGTAGAGGATGTCTTGGTAAAGGTTGAAGGCGACTACATCCCTGATGACTTCATAATCCTAGAGACTGGGAAGTGTATGGATGAATCCATCATCCTTGGCAGACCCTTCCTAGCCACAGCAAAGGCTGTGATTGATGTTGACAGAGGAGAATTGATCATTCAAGTGAATGGAGACTCCCTTGTATTTAAAGCTCAAGGATATCCCCCTGTCACCATGGAGAGGAAGCACGAAGAGCTTCTCTCAATACAGAGTCAAACAGAGCCCCCACAGTCAAACTCTAAGTTTGGTGTTAGGAGGCCACAACCAAACTTTAAGTTTGGTGTTGAACCCCCACATTCAAACTCTAAGTTTGGTGTTGGGAGGTTCCCACATTGCTCGGAACATCTGTGAGGCTCCATGAGAGCTACTGTCAAGCTATTGACATTAAAGAAGCGCTTGTTGGGAGGCAACCCAGTTTTTACTTATCTATGTTAAATTTCTATTTTCCTTTGTTATTTTATGTTTTCTGTAGGTTGATGATCATGTGAAGTCACAAAAACAATTGAAAAAGCAAAAACAAAGTGAAAAACAGAATGAAAAATAGAACACCCTGGAGGAGATAGTTACTGTCGTTTAAACGCCAGTAAAGGTAGCAGAATGGGCGTTAAACGCCCAGTCTGGCACCATTCTGGGCGTTTAATGCCAGAAATGGGCAAGAAGCTAGCGTTAAATGCCAGAAATGGGCAGTAGCCTGGCGTTTAACGCCAGGATTGGCAGAAAGGGGCGTTTTGCACTCCACTTAGTGTAGGGATGAGATATCCTTGACACCTCAGGATCTGTGGACCCCATAGGATTCCCACCTACCCCACCACTCTCTCTCTTCTTCACCCATTCACCTATCACCTCAATACCTCTTTCCCAAAAACCCCTCACCTATCAAATCCCACGATTCTCTTCACCACTCACATCCATCCTTCATAAAACCCCACCTACCTCACTATTCAAATTCAAACCACTTTCCCTCCCAAACCCACCCTCTATAGCCGAACCATACACACCCCTCTCACCCCTATATAAACCCATCTTCACTCCTTCATTTTCACACAACCTAACCAACACTTCTCCCCCTTGGCCGAAACACATAGCCCACTCCATCTTCTCTATTTCTTCTTCTTCTACTCTCTTCTTTCTTCTTTTGCTCGAGGACGAGCAACCTTCTAAGTTTGGTGTGGTAAAAGCTAAAGCTTTTTATTTTTCCATAACCATTTATGGCACCAAAGGCCGGAGAAGCCTCTAGAAAGAGGAAAGAGAAGGCAAAAGCTTCCACCTCCGAGTCATGGAAGATGGAGAGATTCCTCTCAAGGGTGCATCAAGACCACTTCTATGATTTGTGGCCAAGAAGAAAGTGATCCCCGAGGTCCCTTTCAAACTCAAAAAGAATGAGTATCCAGAGATCTGACATGAGATCCGAAGAAGAGGTTGGAAAGTTTTCACCAACCCCATTCAACAAGTCGGAATCTTAATGGTTCAAGAGTTCTATGCCAATGCATGGATCACCAAGAACCATGATCAAAGTGTGAACCCGGACCCTAAGAATTGGCTTACAATGGTTCGGGAGAATTACTTAGATTTTAGTCCGAAAAATGTAAGGTTGGCATTCAACTTACCTGTGATACAAGGAGATGCACACCCCTACACTAGAAGGGTCAACTTTGATCAAAGGTTGGACCAAGTCCTCATGGACATATGTGAAGAGGGCGCTCAATGGAAAAGAGATTCAAGAGGGAAGCTGGTTCAACTAAGAAGGCATGACCTCAAGCCTGTGGCTAGGGGATGGTTGGAGTTCATCCAACGCTCAATCATTCCCACTAGCAACCGGTCTGAAGCTACTATAGACCGGGCTATCATGATCCATAGCATCATGATTGGAGAGGAAGTGGAAGTTCATGAGGTTATATTCCAAGAACTCTACAAAGTGGCGGACAAGTCCTCTCCTTTGGCAAGGTTAGCCTTTCCTCCTCTCATTTGTCACCTTTGCAATTCGGTTGGAATTGACATAGAGGGAGATGTTCTCATTGATGAGGACAAGCCCATCACTAAGAAAAGGATGGAGCAAACAAGAGAACCTCATCAAGAGCATGAGGAAATTCCTCATCATGAAATCCCTGAGATACCTCAAGGGATGCATCTTCCTCCACAAAACTATTGGGAGCAAATCAACACCTCCCTAGGAGAATTGAGTTCCAACATGGGACAACTAAGGGTGGAGCACCAAGAGCATTCCATCCTCCTCCATGAAATCAGAGAAGATCAAAGAACCATGAGAGAGGAGCAACAAAGGCAAGGAAGAGACATTGAGGAGCTCAAGCACTCCATAAGATCTTCAAGAGGAAGAACAAGCTGCCATCACTAAGGTGGACCCGTTCTTTAACTTCCTTGTTCTTTATTTTCCTGTTTTTCGAAAATTATGCTTTATGTTTATCTATGTTTGTGTCTTTATTACATGATCATTAGTGTCTATGCCTTAAAGCTATGAAAATGAATCCATCAACTTTCTTAAATGAAAAATGTTTTTAATTGCAAAAGAAAAAGAAGTGCATGAATTTCAAATTTTAAAACAGTTTAATTATCTTGATGTGGTGGCAATACTATTGTTTTTCTGAATGAATGCTTGAACAGTGCATATTTTTGAATTTGATTGTTTATGAATGTTAAAATTGTTAGCTCTTGAAAGAATGAAAGAAAAAGGAGAAATATTATCTGATGATCTGAAAAATCATAAAATTGATTCTTGAAGCAAGAAAAAGAAGTGAAAAGCTTGCGGAAAAAAAAAAGAGAGAAAAGCAAGCAGAAAAAGCCAATACCCCTTTAAACCAAAGGCAAGGGTGATAAAAAGGATCCAAAGCTTTGAGCATCAATGGATAGGAGGGCCCACAGGAATAAAATCCTGGCCTAAGCGGCTAAACCAAGCTGTCCCTAACCATGTGCTTGTGGCGTGAAGGTGTCAAGTGAAAACTTGAGACTGAGCAGTTAAAGTCAAGGTCCAAAGTAAAAAGAAGAGTGTGCTTAAGAACCCTGGACACCTCTAATTGGGGACTCTAGCAAAGCTGAGTCACAATCTGAAAAGGTTCACCCAGTTATGTGTCTGTGGCATTTATGTATCCGGTGGTAATACTGGAAAACAAAGTGCTTAGGGCCACGGCCAAGACTCATAAAGTAGCTGTGTTCAAGAATCAACATACTTAACTAGGAGAATCAATAACACTATCTGGATTCTGAGTTCCTATAGACGCCAATCATTCTGAACTTCAAAGGATAAAGTGAGATGCCAAAATGTTCAGAAGCAAAAAGCTAAAAGCCCGCTCATCTAATTAATACTGATCTTCATAGATGATTTTGGAATTCATTGTATATTCTCTTCTTTTTATCCTATTTGATTTTCAGTTGCTTGGGGACAAGCAACAATTTAAGTTTGGTGTTGTGATGAGTGGATAATTTATACACTTTTTGGCATTGTTTTTAGTATGTTTTTAGTATATTTTAATTAGTTTTTATTATATTTTTATTATTTTTTATTTAAAAATCACTCTTCTGGACTTTACTATGATTTTGTATGTTTTTCTGTGATTTCAGGTATTTTCTGGCTGAAATTGAGGGACCTGAGCAAAAATCTGATTCAGAGGCTGAAAAAGGACTGCAGATGTTGTTGGATTCTGACCTCCCTGCACTCAAAGTGGATTTTTTGGAGCTACAGAAGCCCAATTGGTGCGCTCTCAATTGTGTTGGAAAAGTAGACATCCTAGGATTTCCATCAATATATAATAGTCCATACTTTGATCGAGATTTGATAGCCCAAACAGGCGTTCCAAGTCAGCTCAAGAATTCTGGCGTTTAACTCCAAAACTAGCACAAAAGCTGGAGTTAAACGCCCAAACTGGCACAAAAGCTGGCGTTTAACTCCAAGAAAAGTCTCTACACGAAAATGCTTCAATGCTCAGCCCAAGCACACACCAAGTGGGCCCGAAAGAAGATTTCTGCATTAATTACCTATTTATGTAACCCTAGGCTACTAGTTCTCTATAAATAGGACCTTTTGCTATTGTATTTTGAGACACTTGATATACTTTTGATCTTTGAGAGTCTTATGCACGTTTGGAGGATGGCCTCACCGCCATGCCTAGACGTTGTTCTTATGTATTTTCAACAGTGGAGTTTCTACACACCATAGATTAAGGTGTGGAGCTCTGCTGTTCCTCATGAATTAATACAAAGTACTATTGTTTTTCTATTCAACTCACGCCTACTTCTTCTCTAAGATATCACTTGTTCTTCAACTTGATGAATGTGATGATCCGTGACACTCATCATCATTCTCATGTATGAACGTGTGCCTGACAACCACCTCCGTTCTACCTTCGATTGAGTGTGTATCTCTTGGGTTTCTAATCTAAGATTGGAACCTTCGTGGTATAGGCTAGAATTATTGGCGGCCATTCCTGAGATCCGGAAAGTCTAAACCTTGTCTGTGGTATTCCGAGTAGGATCTGGGAAGGGATGACTGTGACGAGCTTCAAACTCGCGATTGTGGGGCGTGTGACAGACGCAAAAGGATCAATGGATCCTATTCCGACATGATCGAGAACCGACAGCTGATTAGCCGATGTTGTGACAGAGCATCAGGACCATTTTCACTGAGAGGACGGGATGTAGCCATTGACAACGGTGATGCCCAACATAAAGCTTGCCATGGAAAGGAGTATGAATGATTGGAAGAAGGCAATAGGAAAGCAGAGGTTCAAGGGGAACAAAGCATCTTCATACACTTATCTGAAATCCACCAATGAATTACATAAGTATCTCTATCTTTATTTTATGTTTATTTTCATCACCTTAAACTCCATAACCATTTGAATCCGCTTGACTGAGATTTACAAGATGACCATAGCTTGCTTCAAGCCGACAATCTCCGTGGGATCGACCCTTACTCACGTAAGGTTTATTACTTGGACGACCCAGTGCACTTGCTGGTTAGTTGTGCGGAATTGTGACAAAGTGTGATTCACGTTTAAGAGCTCCAAGTCCTTTGGCGCCATTGTTGATAATCACAATTTCGTGCTCCATAAACCTTTGTTTTTGTAAAGGGGCATAAGACGGTTATTAATCACTGGTACGGTTTATCTTCACGTATCCTATTATAGTAATTCCCAAAAACCCTCTACTGAGAACCCTTTCGAGGATGATGTTCTCACCCCCTCCCCCACATTTTTCCCTTTCGGGATGTGGGCGCAGAAGTCACGAAGAGTTTATTTAGTAGTTGAAATGCTTTGTATTGCTTTAGATTATTACTTGTTGTACCCTAGCCTTTATCTTGATATATTCTGTAAGAGGGATAGGAATTGTATTGGTTAATGCTTGTAATGTTATTTATATATATACGTATATATATGTATGTACTCTTTGAGAGTTTTTGTAAGTTGTATGGTATCTATGGATGTACGTTACCAAACGAAAGTATTTTGGGAGCGGTATTGCGGTTTAAAGTTTTAAACAGGCTCATATTTTAGTATTAAATAGTATAAGTGTCATCGTAATGTCCGAGCTATCAGAGTCGCGCAGCCGGAAGCATGAGCTTTGGTAGTTAGGGTGTTACATTACCCTCACTGGTGAATATTTATGGGGGTGAGCTCATCCGGGGCTTTCACAGTGCCCGACCACCCTGATGACATAGGGTCAAAAGAGTTTCGAGTCTCAACCTGGAGCACGTGGTGGCTAGCCACTGCTTTCTCCCAGGGAAACTCTTATCTCCGATAGTGGAAGTGCAACATTCACATTTATCAATGATTCAGCATATACATGCATTCAATCTCATCCATGGATCAACATCCATCTCAGCCATCTGGCTCACGGTTCAGTCCAGAACCAGCCAATATTCATATCATACACAGCCATTCCGGCTCACGGTTCAATCCAGAACCAACCAATATTTATAACCATACACAGCCATTCCGGCTCACAACAAAACAGCATTTCCACATTCAACATCATCAACTCATAAAATCGGCATTTAAGCCATAAATCACTTTTTCCCAAATCATTTCACTTTGAAATCAAGTTTCAACTCTTTTCAGCCTTGGCTTTAAAGATCTCATTTCTCAAATTATCTCAGGCTCATAAGCCACTTTTACTCAAGGTAAATTCCCCTTTTAAAACCATGCCACTCTCGGCATCCTCTTTTCAAAACTTCCATAACCATGGAAAGTTAAAGATTCATTTTAAAACATTCAAAATCATCCATCCAACAATGGAATTTTATAACAAAGTTTCTCGGCAAGGTCCCAAGTCCTTAGGGGAGAATAGCATAACTCATTTCACCAAATTCATTTAAAATCATTAAAACCTTGGCTTTCCGATTTGAGTAATAAAATAGGATCTAAGCCAAACCGAGTCACGTAATCATTTACTTCTTTCAAGCCGTTTCCTTTACTTAGGCAAAACCAACTTCAACCCCCATGATAAATTCTAGAACGTTTCAACTGTTCAAAATTGTTTTAGTCTTGCAAGAATTCAGAGTTCAAAGAGTACTTAAAACCTTTCCCAAAACATTTCAAAATGAAACTTGTCAATAGACATTAGGGTTCTTTCAACATCATTGAAACTCCTCTAATTGAAACCCTCAAGTCAAATTCAAAGGCATTGCCCTTGTCACATTTAAAACAGCTTTAAAACATAAGTTTCATCTAAATAACTTTCTCCTGAAAAAGATACAATGCCTTTCTTAAAAAGCAAGACTAAATCACAATTCCCTCTTTAATAATTCATTTCAAAAGCATGAATCATCCTTTTCTTGATAATTCAACTAAAATAGTAGAAGCCTTCAGCTCATCATTTTTCCTAGACAACATTTCAATAAAGACTCGGATTTTATAGAAATTTCGGCAGCATCTCCCCTAAAACTTGGACTTTGCCACCCGGTCCGGGTCCCAACAAAACCATTCCACAATTTTTTTCCAACAGCCCAGAATCCAAAATCAATTCAAAGGCAAGCCAAAATCCAACAGTTAATCTCAATACCATATTTCAAGAAAACCGTTTCAAAAATCAAATCTTTATCAGCCGAATAAACTCATTTCTAAAGTTTCAAAGAAACGATTCAATAACAATCATTCATCAAAAACCAGATCATTTAAACCAAGCCAGGCTAAATTCAAGAGTGGATTCTATTTTTCACATTCTCAATAATATTAACTCAATTCAATTCTCAACGGAATAAACTCGATCTCAAAGCTTTAAAAGAATCAACTTGAAAAGCATTTCGTTTCACAAAACCACACAACAATTCAACCAACAGATGTTCATAATCAATCAAGGCAAATCAAGCCATACATAAGGCCGATACAATCACCAAATACACATTCTCTCACATCAGTATCCATATGTAATAATTCCAATATAAAAGAATATAGTTTTTGGAAAGCGCCCCTACCTCAAAACGCAAATCCATAACCCTAACGTCTCACGGAGTCCCTTTCGCCTCAACCCGAAGTGACGGCAACCAACAACTCGGCTCCACTTGCTTTCTCAACAATCTCAACGACTCTAATCGCAACATACAACAACTGAAACTCAATCTTATAGCAATTAACGCCACAAACCTCAGCGTGAGATAACAGAACAATAACGAAAGGGCTTTCAAATCGAAACGCTTACCGAACCGAAGAAGGAACGGCTAAACCGAAACAGTAGCGGTCTCCGAACCGGTTCGACAGCAGCCTGGCAGCCACCTCAAGTAGCAGCGGTGACTGGACTCCGGCAATGGTGCCTGGAAACCACATACAGAGACGTTAAAGCTTCCAAAATCTTAAACAAATGAAGCCCAAATTCAAAACCCTTACCGGCAGAGTTTTCCGACGACGGCAGCGGGGTTTTCCGGCGAATAGGCGCGGCGGCGATAGCTCTTTCTCAGCGGACCGAGACAGCAGACATGGAGGGGGTTTCATCTCGCTTCTTCTTCGCTGCTGGCAGGGATAACAACTACCCAGCTCCGGCGATGGCGAGCTCGCAGTAGCAGCGGCGGTATCCAGGTGCGATGGCGGCGCGCAAGACAGCGCCCCTCTCTCTTCAACGCGAGCTCTCTCCCTTTCTCCCGCGATGGTGGTCCTCCGACGCGACACCAGTCACAACAGGGACGGCGGCGGTGAGGCTCCAATAACGCCGGATCGATGTGCTATTACAATTTATACATCTACCTTTTGGGAACACTACAATCAATCTCAACTTTCCTTTCTCTGGTGAATCTCATTCTTATATGAGTCAGTTTGATTCGTTTCAAAAATAGTGCATCATTTATCCTCTCATTGTCTTTACAAGAGTTTTTAGTCAAAGATTTATCCTTGGAAAAGATTACTAATGATTGGGTTGTATTTTCCTATGACTTTTGTATTCTTTTGAATCAATTAAAAGCTTGTTTGATGTTTCATGCCTAGTGGATCTTGTTTGAACTATCTTGGTTTAAGATCCTTTCTTGTATGGCTTGACTCCTTTTTAGTACATCTTAAACTTCTTGAATGTTCTTCTGAGATGGTGATTTCAAGAACACTTTTGGAGTCTTATTTTGAACTTTTTAAAGAGGTTTTTAATTCTCTTGTAAGAAGTTCTAAACAGAATTTATTTTCTGTTGCTTGATTGAGATTGAAACCATTTTTCAATTTTGACGAAATTAATTTAAAGTTGGCATGTGCCATTTTAAATGAAGTTTTGGAAAGTTTCCTTGTTTAGTGGAAACCGGTTCGCTTGTAACGCACCACTTATTTCCTTTACCAAATTGTAAGCAAATTTTTACGTCGGAATTTCCTTTCTAAAAAGAGTTTAACTTCCTCTTTTTCTCTTGCTATGAATGTTATACACGCTTGTTTGAATATGAACTTTGAGGATTTTTGAACAAGAATTTGATTACTTCCGAGTTTTTATGAACTGCTTTTGGTCAAGTTGTGCATCTAATTATCTTTCTAAAATATTTGAGGAAATATTTTAGCTCTTAGCCAAAGTTGTGTGCATTTGTTTTTAGAACTCTACAAAATCCACTTCAACATGAAATTGAATTAGAGCAAGGCCACGTTTATGTTTGGTTATTCTCTTGAAGGATGTTTGTTGGTTACCTTCTCTTTCAGACTGTGAAGTGATTTTTGCAAGTTTTCGACTCTTTCATGAACAATGTATTTGAAAGTATTTTTAATCGTGCTCTTGAGATATGTGAACTTTGTCTTTGGTTTGAGAAATTCTTCTCTATGAACCTCATACTTCCTCGACTCCGCTTGGATTTGTTCAAACTAATGTGCTGGTCCTTCTTCTTATTAGTCCTATTGAATTTCTTGGATCCAAGAGTTATCTTTGGAGTTGTCAATCGATTTATTTCTAGCAAACTTCTTTGCTTGGGCATCTTTGTTTATCTGGAATTGGATACATTCTCTCAAATCTATGAGTACTATCCTTGACTCTCCTTTCTAGAATCTTGTATCCTTCTGAGTAGACTCGAGAATTGTTTGATATCATGTGTGACTTGTAGACGTAGTAACGTGATGCGTTAGTTTTTTTTTAAGACGTGATATGTGTATACGAAGGCTGAAGCGGTAGGTGTACAACGTTATGAGTTGTGGGTGTTTTGTTCTTTGCGAAAGGATTTGCGGTTGTTAGGCCTATGATCGGATATGAGGATTGTAAAGTGCTCGATGGAGTTGAAAAGTTGAAGCTTTGAGGTTGATATGAGATTAGTGTGCGGATGTTAAGCACGTCGTTTTAACCCCATCATGTCTTATAGCCTTCGATGCATTGCCTTACTATCACATGTTTGAATCATATCATCTTTTGCATTGAGCCTATCTTGTAACGTTTGCTTGGCAATCACACTCCTACCCTTGCATGTTTATGCATATGACAACCCAAGTATTTGAAAACCGTATATATGTGTTTATATGTTAAGATATTTTTGCTTCTTCCTTAAATGTGTTCCAAGATGAACTGTTATGAGATTTCTTTTGTTTTGTATCAATTTTTGAGGACGAAAATTTTTATAAGTTGGGTAGAATGTAAGACCTAGAACTTTTGAAAAGTCTTATTATGATCAAGTCTCAAATCATATAGTTATTTACAGCCTTATTTTCAGAAATTATCTTATTAAATATAATTAAGGCAAGTTTTGATTTATTGGATTTGAGATAAGTTATGATTATTATCCAATCTCACAATTATTAGATTATTTTCTATATTCAAATCATAAAGTTGGTAGTTGTGAAATAATAAGGATTTCTATATGATTTGGATTAAATAATTAATATTTTAAATATTAATATTGCTACTTTGGAAAATAAAGGATTTAATTATATTATTTTAAATTTTTAGATTTGGACATTTTATTGGAAATAATTTGTAAAATTGATGAGCAAATAGTATTTTTCTATATCTATAACAATATATAATGCGAAAACCACAAGTTTGGTGTCCAATTTTTTTTCCTATTTTAACCCTGCTAAGTACCAACATAATCCAAAACTAACTTTACAGTTATGCATTTCACTATCAGTTACAAGAAAAATTCACACGTAACTTCTTTCTCAATCCTCCACTTAAATAATTTATTTTTTTTTATCATTTCTTTAATTTTCTTTACTTCTCTTACTTAACTCTAACATTTTCACCTTTTGAATAACTCTTTAGACAACTTCCTAAAATAGACTATGACTATGATAAATGTTGATTTTAGAAGCATGTACGAAAAAAACAAAAGAATAATTTATGATGGAGGAAGTGTTCAATTAAATTATATGTCATATTGGTAAGTAATTTTTGATAAATTTCATTATATTTTGTGATATTCATTTAAATTATATTTTATTTAGTTTTATCTTAGTTTTAGTTTGTACCGTTTTATTCTGAGTACAATGTACTCTGTAGCTTCACTTTAATTATTTTATTAGAGTTTTTGTTATAGTTTCTTAAAATTTTTTATCATTTTTGTATTTCTTTTGATGTTTTTTCTTCCCCTTTTTTAACATTCTCAGTTGAATTGCCTCCATCCTCCTTCTTTGCCTTCCTCCACTGCGGTTATAAATTTTTTTTTTCAATTTACTTATTCAATCTATATTTTTAATCCATTTTTAATTTTTTTATTTGTTACCAATTTTTCACGTAAACAAATAGCGTTATGTCTTTTTTCTCTCATTAATTTGATTTGACAAAAAAAAAGTTTATTTACATTTTATATGTACATTTTATTTATTTTTTTGACATGTCTGTATTTAACTACCTGTCATTGATGGGATAAAAAAATTTTATAAATATTTTTTAATATTTTTCTTTTTAAATTGCTTTTAATGGGATAATTTTTTTTATTTTCTAAAATACTTGATTATTAGAATATTGTATTTAAAATTTGAGTATATGAATATTTTTAAATTAAACTAAAATAAATAAATTATATTACAAGAAAATGTATTAATTTTTTTTTATAATATTATTTGTTTGGCATATTGGCTTAGTTATTTAATTGGTATATAATGCATGCAAGAGAATCACACCTATCAAGTGTTTCTTAAAATATTCGTATACTAATTTTTTAAATAATTAATTATTTAGAGTACTGGATTTGATATTTAATTATATAAAGTATTGTATTTGTCATACAGAAGACACAAAAAATATGCACATTTCTATAACAATATATAATGGGAAAACCGATTTTAGTGTCCAATATTTTTTTTTTCATTTTTATCCTTTTTAATAACTTACTTCCAGTTACAGAATTCCACTACTTCATTTTCATTCACGTTCACATCAATATAATATAACTTCTCCCATTAATTTCTCTCACATCACGTTACTGCATCAGTTACAGAATTTCCACTACTTAATATTTATCTTCATCCTATAATAACTAATAGGATACCAATTTCTCCTCTTAATCTCTCTCACTTCACTGGTTACTCCATACATATCTATCTCACTTCACTGGTTACTCCATAATAAAAAAAATTTCCTTCATTTCTCCTCCATCTTCTCCTGCGTTCTTCTCACTTCGCCTAAATATAATATAAAACCTACTGTAATTTATTTTTCTTCATTAGATAAAAGTGTAAAATTATTTTTATATGTTTCTTTGATTAATTACAGTTGACAACATACCAATAGAAGATTCACGTGGAAGTGGTGGACAAATTTAGCAAGACTATGCCAGACAACGAAGACAAAATATAAGTGAAGAACAGAGGCAGCAACACCTTGCCAGAAGGCGTGCCAGTTACCGAGAAAGTATTAGACGAGAAAAACAAATCAATACATCAAGTGGACTAACTAACATGGCAACACCATTACAAGATATCACAAATATACCCCCTCAACAATACTCTGTATCAGGTACTCGAAGTTATACTTCCCATTAATAAATTTATATTGTTAGTTTATCATTTAATATGAATTATTTTTTACGATATATCTATGTTACTGGACTCTTAGTAGGTACCAATTATGTATAATTTATTTCGTAAATGTACCCTTAAATTATCAAATTACATTATTATCATCTTAATAATGAATTTTTTATAACACCAGAGCTGGTTCAAGTAATATACCAAACGGTCCAAATATGGGTAAGAATCCTATATATTTATATTTATATTTATTTAATTAATAATAATTTATTTTTTCTTAAATTTTGATTCAATAAATCTTTTATTATTGGCCTAAATAATATTATTATAGATATTATTATATTGTCTTAAATGTACTTTACATCATTATAATCTCAATTATTATTAAATAGTTTAATAATTTTTTAATATAATATCATACAAATATAAAATTTTTATAACTGTATTTATAACAATATATAATCTATAACAATATATAATGGCAATACATGGGTTTGGTGTCCAAGATTTCTTTCTAATATTACCCTTTCTATTAACTTCACCACTACTTGGCCACCTTGACGTAACTTTTATCTGTTATCTTTTACTTCTCATCCATTTCTCTCTTCTCATCTTATCTCTTATAAGTATTATTAAATACAAATAGAAATTTTTTTATTTAATTTATTTTTAATCCAATTTATATTTTTTTTAAAGATATCACATACAAAAAAAAGACACATGCCAGAATTATTACCCTTCAATATTTTACTTGAGGTACTGTGTCTAAATTAATTATTATAAATTATAAATAATAATTTTTTTGTTTAGATCTATGTTTTTATTATTATTATTATTATTATTATTATTAT
Source organism: Arachis hypogaea (assembly GCF_003086295.3). Taxonomy (NCBI): domain Eukaryota; kingdom Viridiplantae; phylum Streptophyta; class Magnoliopsida; order Fabales; family Fabaceae; genus Arachis; species Arachis hypogaea. The sequence continues at coordinate 56,699,213 of NC_092046.1, forward strand.
TATTATTATTATTATTATTATTATTATTATTATTATTATATTTTTTTTTACTCTTAGTAGTTATGATTTATATAAAAAATTATTTTATTTTTGGTAAAATTTAAAAATATATTAATTTCATATCAATAAAGTAATTTTTAAATTATATTAATTTTATATCAATAAAATAATTTTTAAATTATATTATTGATATAAAATTAATGTATTTTTAAATTTAAAATAATAAAGTAATTTTTTATATAAATCATAGCTACTAAGAGTAAAAAAAATATAATAATAATAATTAAAACATAGATCTAAACGAAAAAATTATTATTTATAATTTATAATAATTAATTTAGACACAGTACTTCAAGTAAAATATTGAAGGGCAATAATTTTGGCATGTGTCTATTTTTGTTTGTGATATCTTTAAAAAAATGATAAATTGGATTAAAAGTAAATTAAATAAAAATATTTCTATTTGTATTTAATAATACTAATAAGAGATAAGATGGTAGAAGAGAGAAACGGATGAGAAGTGAAAGATAACAGATAAAAGTTACGTCAAGGTGGCCAAGTAGTGGTGAAGTTGATAGAAAGAGTAATATTAGAAAGAAATCTTTGACACCAAACCCATGTATTGCCATTATATATTGTTATGGATTATTATTATTATTCTTATTATTATTATTATTATTATTATTATTATTATTATTATTATGGATTAAGCACCAAAAATGTCTCCAAATCATTTGAACGCCGACAAAAATACACGAAAATTTTACTATCGACAAAAATGTCTTTAAATAATTTAAAACACAAAAATATCCAACATTAAATATATTTTCAAAAAATACCTTAAAGATTGAATTTTGATACAATTTTTTGCAAGCGTGATTATAAAAACTAGCGGTTCAACAGGCACGGGGTTTAACCGCTTTTCTATTATTTTTAAGAAATTAATTTTATTTTTTATTAATATATCATTCACTTTTTAAATTTATTAGATACGTATTTTTATTTTAATATTAATGTAATCTTATTTATATCATATTTTATTAAAATTAAAATTACTATAAAAAAACTTTTAAAATGTTAAATTATAAAAGCACATAATAAAGAAGTATATATATTATCAGAAAAAATATAGTTCAAAAAATAATAATAATATTATACATGTAAAAAAATAATAAGAAAAAATAATAGTGTATAGTATGATGAGATGATATAATCAAAATAAAAATTAATAATTTTGAAATAATAATAAAATTTAAGATAATTAAAGATGTTCAATATAAGATTAAAAAAATAATTTTTTATCTATTAGAATTATATATCTTCTAAAAGAGTATTTTGAATATGAATATAAATTTATAAATTTATTCCAAATTAAATAGGATTGAGAAAATAAGTAAATTTAATATATAAATAATTAATTTGTAAATAATATTAGTAAATTTTTATCTTGATTTTGTTACACATAATAACAACATATTTTTTTATTTTTTAATTTAAATTTATTTATTTTATACTTTTTACATATATTAAATCATTTAAAATATTTTATTTTTCATAATTTATTTTTTAATTATTGATATTAAATTTAATTATTGATATTTATAAAGAGTGAATGATATATTAATAAAAAAATAAAATTAATTTCTTAAAAATAATAGAAAAGCGGTTGAACAAGCACGTTAGTGCCTGTTGAGCCGCTAGTACAAATAGTGTTGGATCTAAATTGGGTTTCAATTACTATATTTTCTCCAATTTCATTTGAAATTACTAAAATGCCCCTAACCCTAATTTTCAAAAATGAAACCCTAACCCAGTAACCCGTACCCGACCCAGTTTCCCCTTTTCCCCACACTCAGCAGACCTCTCCCCCCTTTTCTTCAATTCGATGCACAGCAGCAACAATGTTTCCCTCATCCAGCAACAGCAGCACCCCACGGTTTCTTTCCCTTTTCCATGAAAGAAATGAATCCGAAGCAGAAAGGGGGAGATGGAGCAGAGCTGCGAACAGGGGAGGGATGAGCCGCGCTACTGTCGCTGGTCACCTCGCCGCCGTGCCCAGATTGCGTCCAGCCATCGTCACCGCCATTCGCCCTCAGCCTCATCGCGTTCTTGTTTGACCGCTGCTGTTCCCATGTCCTCCAACGGCGCTGCTATTGTCGCCGATAGAGCCACCGCGAAGAGGAAGAAGGGCGCTGCTTCACGCCTCGCCGCCGTCGCTCCTCTGAAAGGGGCTGTAGTGGTCGCCGTCGAGCATGACGGGTGGAGGAGAGGGAGAACTCGCGTCTGAGACTGGGAGGAGGTGGGGTTTCGCCGCTGTTGGGGTCTCACTGCCGCCGTCCCCATGGTGGCTGGTGTCGTCGCCGGAGAAGACCACCGGAGTTGCTGTTTGCCTTTGCCTCGGGGTTCTGCAAGTTGTCGGAGCCCACTGCCGCCAGAGCTGCCCAGAACCATCGCTGTGGCTGCCACTGGGATTGTGAACAGAAGGAGGAGACGCTGTTTCCGTTACAGCCACTCCAGGAGGAGAAGTCAACTGCGCCGCCGTGCTGAGTTGCCGGAGGACTCTTTCGGTAAGGGGTTTTAATTGAGGTTTCTGCCTTTTTGGATTTCGAGAAGGTTTTAATGCTGCGTGGTTTTTATAGTTGATCCACCGGAGCTTCTGGCCGCCGCCGGAGCTGTTGCCGAGCCGGTTCAAAGTCACAGCTGCCTCATTGTGTTAATTCGGTAAGAAATTATGTTTCGAATAACCTCGCGTTAGTATTCTGTTATGCTTGGTTGTGAATTTGAATTTTGGTAACGTGGGGTCGAGTCTTGATTATTATATGTTGCAATTAGTGTTGCTATGGTTATTGTGAAAGTGGCTGGGAGCTGAGGTCTTGGTTGCCGTTAGTTCGGGTTGAGGCGGAAAGGACTCTGTGAGACGTTTGGGTTATGGAATTTGCATTTTGAGGTAGGGGCGCTTTTCGAAAACTATAGTTTATTATTGGAATTATTACATATGGGTATTGATGTGAGGATGTGTATTTGGTGATTGTATCAGCCTTATGTATTATTTGATTGTCTCGAAAGCTTATGAATGTTTGTTTGGCTGAATTGTTGTGTGGCTTTGTGAAATGTAATGTTTGGAAGTTGATTCTTTAAAGATTTGAAATATGAGTTTAATCCGTTGAGGATTGGTTTGAAGTGAGTCAATTATTTTGATGATGTGAAAGATAGAATACTCTTGAAATTCAGCCTGGGTTGCTTTAATTGATTTGGTTTTGATAAATGATTTATCACTGAACTGATTCTTTTAAACTTTGGGAATGAGTTAAATTGGTTGATATTGAGTTGATTTTGAAATGGTTTCCTTGAGATATGCCACTGAGGCATTTAGCTTGCTTTTGAATTGATTTCTGGTTTTGAGCTGTTGAAAAGGAATGAGAAACGGTTTAGTTGGGACCCGAACCGGGTGGCAAAAGTCCAAGTTTTAGGGGAGGTGCTGCTGAAATTTCTATAAAATCCGAGTCTTTGTTGAATGTTGTCTGGAAAAATGATGAGTTAAAGACTTCTACTATTTTATTTGAATTATTAAGAAAAGGATGATTCATGCTTTTGAAATGAATTATTAAAGAGGAAATTGTGATTTAGTCTTGCTTCTTAAGAAAGGCATTATATCTCTTTCAGGAGGAAGTTATTTAGACGAGACTTATGTTTTAAAGCTGTTTTTAAATGTGACAAGGGTAATGCCTTTGAATTTGACTTGAGGGTTTCAATTAGAGAAGTTTCAATGACTTTGAAAGAACCTGGATGTCTATTGACAAGTTTCATTTTGAAATGTTTTGAGAAATGTTTTAAGTACTCTTTAAATTATGAATTCTTGCAAGACTAAAACAATTTTGAACAGTTGAAACGTTATAGAATTTATCATGGGGGTTGAAGTTGGTTTTGCCTAAGTAAAGGAAACGGCTTTGAAAAGAGTAATTGACTTTATGACTCTGTATCGCTTAGATCCAATTTTGTTACTCAAATCAGGAAGTCAATATTTTAATGATTTTAAGTGAATTTGAGAAAATGAGTTATATTAATTTCCCCTAAAGACTTGGGACTCTGCCGAGAAACTTTGTTATAAAATCCCATTATTGGATGGATGATTTTGAATGTTTCAAAATGAATCTTTAACTTTCCATGGTTATGGAAGTTTTGAAAAGAGGATGCCGAGAGTGGTATGGTTTTAAAAGGGGAATTTACCTTGAGTAAAAGTGGCTTATGAGCCTGAGATGATTTGAGAAATGAGATCTTTAAAGCCAAGGCTGAAAAGAGTTGAAACTTGATTTCAAAGTGAAATGATTTGGGAAAAAGTGATTTATGGCTTAAATGCCGATTTTATGAATTGATGATGTTGAATGTGGAAGTGCTGTTTTGTTGTGAGCCAGAATGGTTGTGTATGATTATAAGTATTGGTTGGTTCTGGATTGAACCGTGAGCTGGAATGGCTGTGTATGATATGAATATTGGCTGGTTCTGGACTGAACCGTGAGCCGGATGGCTGAGATGGATGTTGATCCATGGATGAGATTGAATGCATGTATATGCTGAATCATTGATAAATGTGAATGTTGCACTTCCACTATCAGAGATAAGATTTTTCCTGGGAGAAAGCAGTGGCTAGCCACCACGTGCTCCAGGTTGAGACACGAAGCTCTTTTGACCCAATGTCGTCAGGGTTGCTGGGCACTGTGAAAGCCCCGGATGAGCTCACCCCCATAAATATTCACCAGTAAGGGTGATGGATATGGATCATGATTATGATCAAGTTTATATTGAGTATAACTCGAGTTGGGGAGACACGACAGAGGGACAGTCCAATGGTTAGCTACCAGGACTTCTCGGGTTGGCTCTATAACCGACAGATGATATCATCAGCCATTAGAAACAAGCATGCATCATATGCATTTATGTGACATTGTTTGGGTGTGCATATTGTACTTGGTTTTCCTTTGTGACTATTTGAGATTATCTGCTACTTGCTCTACTTGCTGTAACTGTTTGTTTGTGCTTGAGCCTCCTATCTGTGTTTGAAACTGGGACTCTGTTGGATTGTGGTGATTGGTTGTTGTTGGATTGTTTGGGCCTAGGGCCGTGGTTGAAATGAGATGGACCGATGGTTGGTTTCGGTTTTGTGTTTCTGATTTGGAATAGTATGAAAGGATATTTTTGGTTTAGCATAGATGAACCTTTTGAAAGGCTTTCGAAATATTGTTTTAAATGAACAATTTCCTCTTTTAGAAAAGGATTTCAAATTTTCTCTTTTACTGTAAACCGTTATTTTTGAAAAGAGGCATAAGTCAGTTATTAATCACTGGTACGGTTTATCTTCACGTATCCTATTACAGTAATTCCCAAAAACCCTCTACTGAGAACCCTTTCGAGGATGATGTTCTCACCCCCCTACATTTTTCCCCTTTCAGGATATGGGCACAGAAGTCACGAAGAGTTTATTTAGTTGTTGAAATGCTCTGTATTGCTTTAGATTATTACTTGTTGTACCCTCGCCTTTATCTTGATATATTCTGTAAGAGGGATAGGAATTGTATTGGTTAATGCTTGTAATGTTATATATATATATATATATATATATATATATATATATATATATGGTATATATATATATGGATGTACTCTTTATGAGTTTTTGTAAGTTGTATGGTATCTATGGATGTACGTTATCGAACAAAAGTATTTTTGGAGCGGTTTTGCAGTTTAAAGTTTTAAACAGGCTCATATTTTAGTATTAAATAATATAAAAGTCGTCGTAATGTCGGAGCTATCAGAGTCGCGCAACCAGAAGCGTGAGCTTTGGTAGTTAGGGTGTTACATTATGGTACCATAATGTAACACCCTACCATACAGAGTCTTATGCTTAGGTCATAATTCAGAGATGGCAAAGTATTATGACCTCTAAAATAAAAATTTAGTACGTATAGTAGTATGAATGATGTTTATAACTAGGAGCCTTTGAAGGAAAAAGGGGTAAACAAAAATCGTGACTCGAAGAACGCAACAATCCGATCGATAACATAGCGAACAAAAATAAACCATTGCGAGAATTATATATATATGAAAGAGTGTCAAAAACGGGAATATTAAAACTCAAAATCCGGTTTCGAAGATAACCGGTCCGAGCATAGCAATATATATACATATAATAAAATAAGGAAACACCAAAGGAAACCCAAAGGGACATAAAAACAGAGAACCTATTCTCCAAAAATCCTCTCTAGAAGGAGTCATCACAGTTTGTATTATTTAATAGAGATAAAAGTATCTACGCAAAACATATAAACCAAAACAGAGCCCCCAAGAACAAAGGATCTTCGCTAATCCGGAAGTCTCCAACATGCCTCAACGAGAAGCCTCGCGTCCTGCATCTGAAAACCACAAAATCCGTATGGGTGAGAACCAGAGGTCCCCAGCATGGTAACAGTTCCCCATATATAACATGTAATAATAGAGGAAAGCGAAAGGCAATCCTATGACTTCCTCTAGATAATATCAAAGCTTATAAACAAGCTAAACCATAAGTGGCAACTGACTAAAGATCCTTCAGTCTAACTAATACTTCCCTTTCCAATTCCTTCAGACCTCCCAACCACCAACAGGAGTATAATGTAGCAAACACAGCTAAATCAAACAAGAGATATACAAATAGGAACAGATAAGGCATTTAGACAATTAGCAAGTAATATGCAGTCAAATAGGCAATCTCAAACAATTCATATAGTATGCATATGATGAATGCCTGTCCCTAGTGGCTGATGATATCATCTGTCGGTTATAGAGCCAACCCGACAAGTCCTGGTAGCTAAACATTGGACTGTCCCTCTGTCGTGTCTCCCCAACTCGAGTTATACTCAACAAATCGTGATCATAATCATGATCCATATCCATCACCCTCACTGGTGAATATTTGATGAGCGGATATTTTATACGCTTTTTGGGGATGATTCATATAGTTTAGAGTATGTTTTAGTTAGTTTTTAGTCTATTTCTAGTAGTTTTTAGGAAAAATTCATATTTCTGGACTTTACTATGAGTTGTGTGTTTTTCTGTAATTTCAGGTATTTTTATGGCTGAAATTGAAGGAGCTGAGCAAAAATCTGATTCAGGCTGAAAAAGGACTGCTGATGCTGTTGGATTCTGACCTCCCTGCACTCAAAGTGGATTTTCTGGAGCTACAGAACTCGAAATGGCATGCTTCCAATTGCGTTGGAAAGTAGACATCCAGGGCTTTCCAGCAATATTTAATAATCCATACTTTGCACAAGGATAGATGACGTAAACTGGCGTTCAACGCCAGTTCTCTGCCCAATTCTGGCGTCCAGCGCCAGAAAAGGATAAAAAACTGGAGTTGAACGCCCAAACTGGCATAAAAACTGGCGTTCAACTCCACAAATGGCCTCTGCACGTGACTCACTCAAATCTCAGCCCCAGCACACACCAAGTGGGCCCCAGAAGTGGACCTCTGCATCATCTATCATAGTCCACTCATATTTTGTAACCCTAGGCTACTAGTTTAGTATTTAAACAACTTTTAGAGACTTATTTTGGATCTGATGACATTTCAGATCTAAACTTTGTATTCTCTGACGGCATGAGTCTCTAAACCTCATTGTTGGGGGTGAGGAGCTCTGCTGTGTCTCGATGAATTAATGCAAGTATTTCTGTTTTCCATTCAAACACGCTTGTTCCTATCTAAGATGTTCATTCGCGCTTAACTGTGATGGAGGTGATGATCCGTGACACTCATCACCTTCCTCAAACCATGAACGCGTGCCTGACAACCACCTCCGTTCTATATACGATTGAATGAAGTATCTCTTAGATTCCTTAATCAGAATCTTCGTGGTATAAGCTAGAACTGATGGCAGCATTCATGAGAATTCGGAAAGTCTAAACCTTGTCTGTGGTATTCCGAGTAGGATTCAAGGATTGAATGACTGTGACGAGCTTCAAACTCCTGAAGGCTGGGCATTAGTGACAGACGCAAAAGGATAGTAAATCCTATTCCAACCGGATCGAGAACCAACCGGTGATTAGCCGTGCTGTGACAGAGCGCGTGAGCGTAGTTTTCACTGGAAGGATGGAAGGTAGCCATTGACAACGGTGATCCACCAACACACAGCTTGCCATAGGAGGACGTGCGTGCGTGAACAAGAAGACAGAGGAAAGCAGAGATTCAGAAGACAAAGCATCTCCAAAACTCCAACATATTCTCCATTACTGCACAACAAGTAACCTTTAATTTATGCTCTCGTGGTTATTCACAATTCAACTGATAAACATAATTGCCTTCCTGACTAAGATTTACAAGATAACCATAGATTGCTTCAAACCAACAATCTCCGTGGGATTCGACCCTTACTCACGTAAGGTATTACTTGGACGACCCAGTGCACTTGCTGGTTAGTTGTATCGAAGTTGTGACAGACTGTAAAACTAGATCAGAGTATCTGGCCTAAGAAGCCATTACCAGAGATCACAATTTCGTGCACCAAGTTTTTGGCGCCGTTGCCGGGGATTGTTCGTGTTTGAACAACTGACGGATTATTTTGTTGCTTAGATTAGGAAAAATCTTTCTTTTTTGGTTTAGAGTCTTTTATTATTTATCCCTTGTTAAAATACTTTAAACTTATAGCTCAGTTATTTAGAACGTGGTGTTTATGTTCATGATAATTGGCTATCATATTTTTTAAAAAACCTTTTTCAAAAATAATTTTTCTATTAAATCCTGTGCCAAACTTTAAGTTTGGTGTTTTCAAAAATAATCTTTCTTAAAATTTCATCCTAAGGTCCCATAACTCATTTGGCTAGAGCGTTAATATGTGTCCTTGGTAATTAGGTTAGAATCTTTTATACTCTTTTCAAAACCTTCTTTTTCAAAAATATTTTTTTCTATTAAATCTTGTGCCAAACTTTAAGTTTGGTGTTTTCTTGTTGATTTCCCTTTGATTTTTGAAAATTTTGGTTTGGTTTTCTAAAAATTTTAGGTTTGGTGTTCTTCTTTCATGTTCTTGTGTTCTTGTGAGTCTTCAAAGTGTTCTTGAGTTTTCCTTGTGTCTTGATCTTAAAATTTTTAAGTTTGGTGTTCCTTGGTGTTTTCCCTCCAAATTTTTCGAAAACAAGGAGCATTAGATCTAAAAAATTTTAAATCTTGTACTATCTTATTGTTTTTCTCTCTCCTCACTAAATTAAAAAAAAAAAAAAATATCTTTTCAAAATATCTCTTCTAACTTCCTAACTTCTTATCTTTTCAAAATTTGTTTCAACTAACTAACAAACTTTTTGTTTGTTTCTTAACTTTTTCAAAACTACCTAACTAACTCTCCCTCTCTCTAAATTTCGAAAATACCTTCCCTCTTTTTCAAAAATTTCTTTTTTTATTAACTAATTAAATTCTTTTTTTTATAAACGAAAAAAAAAATTTTATTATTTCAAAATTCAAATTCTTTTTAGTTATTTTATTTTATTTAAGTATTTACTTCTTATAAAATAAAATAAATAAAAAGATAAATCAGTCCAAGTTATATCCATATATCCATCATGGACATAAGTGGAGATGGACAGTCCAGGAGGACTTTGGGGTCATATTCTAACCCCTCTACTGCTTCATATGGGAGTAGCATCTGCATACCCTCCATTGGAGTCAGTAGTTTTGAGTTGAATCCTCAGCTCATTATCATGGTGCAGCAAAGTTGCCAGTATTTCGGTCTTCCACAGGAAGAACCTACAGAGTTTCTGGCACAATTTTTACAAATTGCTGACACAGTACATGATAAGGAAATAGATCAGGATGTCTACAGACTATTACTGTTTCCATTTGCTGTAAAAGATCAAGCCAAGAGGTGGTTAAATAACCAACCTAAGGCCAGCATAAGAACATGGAAACAACTGACAGAAAAATTCCTGAATCAATATTTCCCTCCAAAAAGGATGACACAGCTAAGGCTGGACATCCAAGGCTTTAAACAAGGAGATAATGAATCTCTTTATGATGCCTGGGAGAGATACAGAGAGATGCTACGAAAATGCCCCTCTGAAATGTTTTCAGAGTGGGTTCAGTTAGACATCTTCTACTATGGGCTTGCAGAAGGAGCTCAGATGTCTTTAGATTACTCAGCTGGTGGATCTATCCATATGAGAAAGACAATTGAAGAAGTTCAAGAGCTCATTGATACAGTTGCCAGGAATCAGCATCTGTATCTAAGCAGCAACCCTTCCATGAATGAAGAGGTTAAAACAGTAACTGCTGAATTCAATACTGTAAAACAAGTTGCTGAATTCAATCAGCAATTAGATTTTCTAACAAAGCAGCTAGCTGAATTCAAAGACAGGTTACAGGAGACAAGGATAGCTAATATACATATGGAAGAACAGTTTAAGCAAACAAAGCAGCAGCTATCAAAGCAAATAGCAGAAGAATGCCAAGCAGTTCAATTAAGAAGTGGGAAAACATTAAATACCCTACCTCAAGGCATCAAAAATTCAAGAAATGAGCAACCCACCAAAGATTCCCCTGAGGACAGTAAGAGCCCAGGGAAAAATAATTCTGGCACTAAAACGCCAGAAAATGGGTGGAAGGCTGGCGCTGAACGCCCAGACCATGCCCAAAACTGGCGTTCAGCGCCAGAAACAAGGCAGGATTGGCGTTCAACGCCAGAAATGGGGCAGAATCCAGCGTTGAACGCCCAACAGTGGCACATTTCTGGCGTTCAGGCGCCAGGAACAGACAGTGTGCTGGCGTCTAATGTCACTCCAGCTTCTGACTCTGGCATTCAATTTCCAGTGAGGGATCAGACACACACAAGTGCTGATAACAACCCCTCTAAAAAGGCTTCTTTAACCACTAAGGTTGAGGATTATAAAGCCAAGATACCTTATCCTCAAAAACTCCGGAAAGAGGAGCAGGATAAGCAATTTGCTCGCTTTGCAGATTATCTAAGGACTCTTGAAATAAAGATTCCATTTACAGAGGCACTTGAGCAAATACCTTCTTATGCCAAGTTCATGAAAGAGATCTTGAGTCATAAAAAGGAGTGGAGAGAAACAGAAAGAGTTCTCCTCACTGAAGAATGCAGTGCAGTCATTCTGAAAAGCTTTCCTGAAAAGCTTAAAGACCCCGGGAGTTTTCTGATACCATGCATATTAGATGGTGATTGCACCAAGACAGCTTTATGCGATCTTGGGGCAAGCATCAACCTGATACCTGCATCCACTATCAGGAAGCTTGGCTTAACTGAAGAAGTTAAACCAACCCGGATATGTCTCCAACTTGCTGATGGTTCCACTAAATACCCATCAGGCGTGATTGAGGACATAATTGTCAGAGTTGGGCCATTCGCCTTTCCCACTGACTTTGTTGTGCTGGAAATGGAGGAGCACAAGAGTGCTACTCTCATTCTAGGAAGACCCTTCCTAGCAACTGGACGATCCCTCATTGATGTCCAACAGGGAGAAATAACCCTGAGAGTCAACGATGACGAGTTCAAGTTGAACGCTGTCAAAGCCATGCAGCATCCAGACACATCAACAGACTGCATGAAAGTTGACCTTATTGACTCTTTGGTAGAAGAGATCAACATGGTTGAGAGTCTCGAATCAGAGTTGGAAGACATCTTTAAAGATGTTCAGCCTGATTTGGAGGATTCAGGGGACATGAAAGAGCCTCTGAACTTTCTTCTGAAAGAGGAAAAACCTCCTAAACCAGAGCTCAAGCCACTGCCACCATCCTTGAAATACGCATTTCTAGGAGAAGGTGACACCTTTCCAGTGATCATAAGCTCTGCTTTAAATTCACAGGAAGAGGAAGCACTTATTCAAGTGCTAAGGACACACAAGACAGCTCTTGGGTGGTCCATAGGTGACCTTAAGGGCATAAGCCCAGCTAGATGCATGCACAAAATCCTATTGGAGGATAATGCCAAACCAGTGGTTCAACCACAGAGGCGGCTAAATCCAACCATGAAGGAAGTGGTGCAGAAAGAGGTCACCAAATTACTAGAGGCTGGGATTATTTATCCCATTTCTGATAGCCCCTGGGTGAGCCCTGTTCAAGTCGTCCCAAAAAAGGGAGGCATGACAGTGATTCATAATGAAAAAAATGAACTGGTTCCTACAAGAACAGTTACAGGGTGGCGCATGTGTATTAACTACAGAAGGCTCAATACAGCCACCAGAAAGGATCATTTTCCTTTACCATTCATAGACCAGATGCTAGAGAGACTAGCAGGTCATGATTATTACTGCTTTTTGGATGGCTACTCAGGCTATAACCAGATTGCAGTAGATCCCCAGGATCAAGAGAAAACAGCATTCACATGTCCATCCGGAGTGTTTGCTTATAGAAGGATGCCCTTTGGGCTATGCAATGCACCTGCAACCTTCCAGAGATGCATGCTCTCTATTTTCTCTGATATGGTGGAAACATTTCTGGAAGTCTTCATGGATGACTTCTCAGTATATGGAGACTCATTCAGCTCCTGTCTTGATCACCTGAAACTTGTTCTGAAAAGATGCCAAGAAACCAACCTAGTTTTAAACTGGGAAAAGTGTCACTTCATGGTGACTGAAGGAATTGTTCTTGGGCATAAAATCTCAAACAAGGGAATAGAGGTGGATCAAGCAAAAATAGAGGTAATTGAAAAATTACCACCACCTGCCAATGTTAAGGCAATTAGAAGCTTTCTGGGGCATGCAGGATTCTATAGGAGGTTTATAAAGGATTTTTCAAAAATCGCAAAACCTCTAAGCAATCTGCTAGCTGCTGACACGCCATTTGTGTTTGACACAGCATGCCTGCAGGCGTTTGAAACGCTGAAAGCTAAACTGGTCACAGCACCAGTCATTTCTGCACCAGACTGGACATTGCCATTTGAGTTAATGTGTGATGCCAGTGATCATGCCATTGGTGCAGTATTGGGACAGAGGCATGACAAGCTTCTGCATGTCATTTATTATGCCAGTCGCGTTCTAAATGATGCCCAGAAAAATTACACAACCACAGAAAAAGAACTACTTGCAGTGGTTTACGCCATTGACAAGTTCAGATCCTACTTAGTAGGATCAAAGGTGATTGTGTACACTGACCATGCTGCTCTCAAGTATCTACTCACAAAGCAGGATTCAAAACCCAGGCTCATCAGATGGGTATTGCTTCTGCAAGAGTTTGATATAGAAATAAGAGACAGAAAAGGAACAGAGAACCAAGTGGCTGATCATCTGTCCCGGATAGAGCCAGTGGAAGGGACGTCCCTCCCCTTTCTTGAGATCTCTGAGACGTTCCCTGATGAGCATCTATTTGCCATTCAGGAAGCACCATGGTTTGCCGATATTGCAAACTATAAAGCTGCAAGGTTCATACCCAAGGAGTACAATAGAATACAAAAAAAGAAACTAATTACTGATGCAAATTACTACTTGTGGGATGAGCCCTATCTCTTTAAGAGATGTGCAGATGGAATTATCCGTAGGTGTGTCCCCAGAAAGGAAGCACAGAGAATCCTATGGCATTGCCATGGATCTCAATATGGAGGCCATTTCGGAGGTGAGCGAACAGCCACCAAGGTCCTCCAATGTGGCTTCTATTGGCCCACACTCTATAAAGATTCCCGAGAGTTTGTACGTAATTATGACAGTTGCCAAAGAGCTGGTAACCTGCCTCATGGTTACGCCATGCCTCAACAAGGGATCTTGGAAATAGAGTTGTTTGATGTATGGGGAATTGACTTCATGGGACCTTTCCCACCATCATACTCAAACACTTATATTCTTGTGGCAGTTGACTATGTATCAAAATGGGTTGAGGCTATCGCCACACCCTCCAATGATACTAAAACAGTGCTGAAATTCCTCCAGAAACATATCTTTAGCAGGTTTGGTGTCCCTAGAGTGTTAATCAGCGATGGTGGCACTCACTTCTGCAATAAACAGCTTTACTCTGCCATGGTTCGGTATGGAATTCGCCACAAGGTGGCCACTCCATATCACCCACAAACCAATGGGCAAGCTGAAGTCTCTAATAGAGAATTAAAGAGAATCCTGGAACGAACAGTAAATACCCGTAGAAAGGATTGGGCAAGGAGCTTGGATGATGCTCTGTGGGCTTACAGAACAGCATTCAAGACCCCTATAGGGACCTCGCCATACCAACTGGTGTATGGTAAGGCATGTCACCTGCCCGTGGAACTGGAACATAAGGCCTACTGGGCAACCAGATTCCTAAACTTAGATGCCAAATTAGCAGGAGAAAAACGATTGCTCCAGCTAAATGAGCTAGAGAAATTCAGATTCACAGCTTTCGAAAATGCCAAGTTTTATAAAGAAAAATAAAAAAAATGGCATGACAGAAAGCTGTCATCTAGAATCTTTGAACTAGGACAGAAGGTCCTGTTGTTTAACTCTAGACTCAGGCTATTCCCCGGGAAACTGAAATCCCGGTGGAGGGGACCATACGTGATTACAAGTGTGTCACCATATGGTTATGTGGAGCTTCAAGATATTGATTCTGATAAGAAGTTCATTGTCAATGGACAGAGAATCAAGCATTATCTTGAAGGCAACACTGAGCAAGAATGCTCAAGGCTGAAGCTAGATTAAAAGCTCAGCAAGGTCCAGCTAAAGACAATAAAGAAGCGCTTGCTGGGAGGCAACCCAGCCATGGGGCAACAATCCTCCAAGCATTTTGCCCTATTTCTATCTTTATTTTTTTCATTATTTTCTATTTTTTATATAGAATTCATTGACAACAAGGTAAATAATCATTTACAGAAGACCTCGGCACACAAAACAGAGTAAAAGAGCTCAATGGCAAGAAAACGCCAGTAAAGGGGCATTTTGGGCGTTCAGCGCCCAAAATGGGCATCCACTGGGCGCTGAACGCCAGTAATGGCAGCATTTGGGCGTTCAACGCCAGAAATGGCCACCCACTGGGCGTTGAACGCCAGGAATGGCAGCAACTGGGCGCTGAACGCCCAGGAGATCAGCATTTGGGCACTGAACGCCCAAAACAAGCAGTGTTTGGGCGTTCAAACGCCAGGAGGACAGGGAGGAGCCAAATCCAGTTATCCCACACGTATTTCCATCTTAATTTCAAATTTTATGCTTCAATGCATGATTTTTACATGAACATATCAAGAACCCTGATTTCTAAAATCCTTAATTTCTAAAAATCCATCTTTCCAAATTCAATCCAACTCTTTTCAAAATCTTTTCTGAAAAATCTATCTTTTTCAAAATCTATCTTTTTCACTCAAAAATCTTTTCAACTAATCCATATCTTTTTCAATATCTTTTTCATATTATCTTTTTCAAAAATCTATCCTATCTTTTCAAAATTAAACTATATCTTCTATCTTATCTTTTTCAACTCAATCTTTTTATCTTATCTCCTCCAATTTTTCGAAAATCCACCCCTCCCCCCCTTTAAATTGGGTTCGGCCTCCCCCCTCCTTCATCAACAAGTGCCACTCAATCTCCTTCTATCCCTCTCCTTTCTTTTCTTTTGCTTGAGGACAAGCAAACCTCTAAGTTTGGTGTGTTTTTCCGAAATCACTAAGATCATGGCTCCCAAAGGGAAACAATACACTCCTAGAGGCAAGAAAGAGAGCGTTCCAAAACCACTTTGGAATCAAGGGAAGTTCTTATCTAAAGAACATTCAGACCATTATCTTAAAGTAATGGGTCTGAAATCAGTGATCCCGGAAGTTAGATTCGATCTGAAAGAAGATGAATATCTGGAGATCCAGGAGCAAATTCGAATCAGGAACTGGGAAGTCCTAGCTAATCCTGAAACGAAAGTAGGAAGGAACATGGTCCAGGAGTTCTATGCTAATATGTGGCAGACTGACAAGCAAAGACTATCTGGAACAGCCTGCTACGAATTTCGGACCATGGTCAGGGGAAAGATTGTTCATACCACCCCTGACAAGATCAGAGAGATATTAAAGCTACCTCAGCTAAAGGATGATCCAGACTCCTTCAACAGGAGGATGATGAGAGTAGACATTGGCCTGGATAAGATTCTAGAGGACATCTGTATCCCTGAAGCCAGGTGGACCACCAACACAAAGGGCGTCCCAAATCAACTCAAGAGGGAGGATCTCAAACCAGTTGCCAGAGGATGGCTGGACTTCATTGGGCGTTCTCTGTTGCCCACCAGCAACCGTTCTGAAGTCACAGTTAAAAGAGCAGTGATGATTCATTGCATCATGATGGGAAAGGAAGTGGAGGTTCATCAGCTGATTTCAACAGAGCTTTATAAGATCGCTAACAAAAATTCAAGAGAGGCCAGGTTGGCTTATCCAAGCGTGATTTCTCTGCTCTGCAAGGACGCTGGAGTCAAAATGGGAATAACTGAATATATCCTAATTGAAAAGTCAATCACCAAAGCATCAATGGAGAGACAACCAGCACAGGAGGATCCTATCAAGAAGAGAGCACAGGAATTCCTCCCAGAGATTCCTCAAGCAGAATATTGGGAATATCTTGAGACGTCTGTCACCAAGATACAGGAAGCTATGGAGCAAATAATAAAACAACAGAAGGAACACAGTCAAATGCTGACCCATATGCTTAAAGAACAAGAGGAGCAGGGACGTGACTTAAGGGAACTGAAGCGCCAAAAGTCTTCTGTGATACCAAGCCTCCCAAGGATCAGAGGAACCCCCATACCCCCAGAATAAAGGTTGTTAATTTCCAATTTCTGCCTTAACTCTGTGACAGTGTCCGTATAAAGAGTACCTTAGAAGTCATATAGTAGTAATTAGTATCTATTTTGATTTTATCTCCAATTAAGCTATAGTTTATTTTTCTCATCATCATTAAACATGAATAAAGTAGTAGATCTTTTGAATAAGAAGCAATAAAATTTCGAGTTTAAATAAAACAAATTCTAATTGGTTAAATGTGGTGGCAATGCTTTCTGTCTTCTGAATGAATGCTTGAACAGTGCATATGTCTTTTGAATTTGTTGTTTAAGACTGTTAAATATGTTGGCTCTTGAAAGAATAATGAACATGAGACATGTTATTGATAATCTGAAAAATCATAAAAATGATTCTTGAAGCAGGAAAAAGCAGCAAAGAACAAAGCTTGCAGGAAAAAAAAAAAAAGCAAGCAGAAAAAGCCAATAACCCTTAAAACCAAAAGGCAAGGGTAATTAAAAAGGATCCCAAGGCTTTGAGCATCAGTGGATAGGAGGGCCTAAAGGACTGAAATCCTGGTCTAAGCGGCTAAACCAAGCTGTCCCTAACCATGTGCTTGTGGCGTGCAGGTGTCAAGTGAAAACTTGAGACTGAACGGTTAAAGTCAAGGTCCAAAGCAAAAAGAAGAGTGTGCTTAAGAACTCTGGACACCTCTAATTGGGGACTTTAGCAAAGCTGAGTCACAATCTGAAAAGGTTCACCCAGTTATGTGTCTGTGGCATTTATGTATCCAGTAGTAACACTGGAAAACAAAGTGCTTAGGGCCACGGCCAAGACTCATAAAGAAGCTGTGTTCAAGAATCATCACACTGAACTAAGAAAATCAATAACACTATCTGAATTCTGAGTTCCTATAGATGCCAATCACTCTGAGCTTCAATGGATAAAGTGAGATGCCAAAACTGTTCAGAAGCAAAAAGCTACTAGCCCCGCTCATCTAATTAGAATCTGAGCTTCATTCAAAAACTCTGAGATATTATTGCTTCTCAACCTATTAGTCTTATATTTTATTTGTCTGGTTGCTTGAGGACAAGCAACAGTTTAAGTTTGGTGTTGTGATGAGCGGATATTTTATACGCTTTTTGGGGATGATTTCATATAGTTTAGAGTATGTTTTAGTTAGTTTTTAGTCTATTTCTAGTAGTTTTTAGGAAAAATTCATATTTTTGGACTTTACTATGAGTTGTGTATTTTTCTGTAATTTCAGGTATTTTTCTGGCTGAAATTGAAGGAGCTGAGCGAAAATCTGATTCAGGCTGAAAAAGGACTGCTGATGCTGTTGGATTCTGACCTCCCTGCACTCAAAGTGGATTTTTTGGAGCTACAGAACTCGAAATGGCATGCTTCCAATTGCGTTGGAAAGTAGACATCCAGGGCTTTCCAGAAATATATAATAGTCCATACTTTGCACAAGGATAGATGACGTAAACTGGCGTTCAACGCCAGTTCTCTGCCCAATTCTGGCGTCCAGCGCCAGAAAAGGATCAAAAACTGGAGTTGAACGCCCAAACTGGCATAAAAACTGGCGTTCAACTCCACAAATGGCCTCTGCACGTGACTCACTCAAATCTCAGCCCCAGCACACACCAAGTGGCCCCAGAAGTGGACCTCTGCATCATCCATCATAGTCCACTCATATTTTGTAACCCTAGGCTACTAGTTTAGTATTTAAACAACTTTTAGAGACTTATTTTGGATCTGATGACATTTCAGATCTAAACTTTGTATTCTCTGACGGCATGAGTCTCTAAACCTCATTGTTGGGGGTGAGGAGCTCTGCTGTGTCTCGATGAATTAATGCAAGTATTTCTGTTTTCCATTCAAACACGCTTGTTCCTATCTAAGATGTTCATTCGCGCTTAACTGTGATGGAGGTGATGATCCGTGACACTCATCACCTTCCTCAAACCATGAACGCGTGCCTGACAACCACCTCCGTTCTATATACGATTGAATGAAGTATCTCTTAGATTCCTTAATCAGAATCTTCGTGGTATAAGCTAGAACTGATGGCAGCATTCATGAGAATTCGGAAAGTCTAAACCTTGTCTGTGGTATTCCGAGTAGGATTCAAGGATTGAATGACTGTGACGAGCTTCAAACTCCTGAAGGCTGGGCATTAGTGACAGACGCAAAAGGATAGTAAATCCTATTCCAACCGGATCGAGAACCAACCGGTGATTAGCCGTGCTGTGACAGAGCGCGTGAGCGTAGTTTTCACTGGAAGGATGGAAGGTAGCCATTGACAACGGTGATCCACCAACACACAGCTTGCCATAGGAGGACGTGCGTGCGTGAACAAGAAGACAGAGGAAAGCAGAGATTCAGAAGACAAAGCATCTCCAAAACTCCAACATATTCTCCATTACTGCACAACAAGTAACCTTTAATTTATGCTCTCGTGGTTATTCACAATTCAACTGATAAACATAATTGCCTTCCTGACTAAGATTTACAAGATAACCATAGATTGCTTCAAACCAACAATCTCCGTGGGATTCGACCCTTACTCACGTAAGGTATTACTTGGACGACCCAGTGCACTTGCTGGTTAGTTGTATCGAAGTTGTGACAGACTGTAAAACTAGATCAGAGTATCTGGCCTAAGAAGCCATTACCAGAGATCACAATTTCGTGCACCAAGTTTTTGGCGCCGTTGCCGGGGATTGTTCGTGTTTGAACAACTGACGGATTATTTTGTTGCTTAGATTAGGAAAAATCTTTCTTTTTTGGTTTAGAGTCTTTATTATTTATCCCTTGTTAAAATACTTTAAACTTATAGCTCAGTTATTTAGAACGTGGTGTTTATGTTCATGATAATTGGCTATCATATTTTTAAAAAACCTTTTTCAAAAATAATTTTTCTATTAAATCCTGTGCCAAACTTTAAGTTTGGTGTTTTCAAAAATAATCTTTCTTAAAATTTCATCCTAAGGTCCCATAACTCATTTGCTAGAGCGTTAATATGTGTCCTTGGTAATTGGGTTAGAATCTTTTATACTCTTTTCAAAACCTTCTTTTCAAAAATATTTTTTTCTATTAAATCTTGTGCCAAACTTTAAGTTTGGTGTTTTCTTTTTGATTTCCTTTGATTTTCGAAAATTTTGGTTTGGTTTTCTAAAAATTTTATTGGTTTCTTCCTCATGTTCTTGTGTTCTTGTGAGTCTTCAAAGTGTTCTTGAGTTTCCTTGTGTCTGATCTTAAAATTTTTAAGTTTGGTGTTCCTTGGTGTTTTCCCTCCAAATTTTTTTGAAAACAAGGAGCATTAGATCTAAAAAATTTTAAATCTTGTACTATCTTATTGTTTTTCTCTCTCCTCACTAAATTTAAAAAAAAAAAAGAAAATATCTTTTCAAAATATCTCTTCTAACTTCCTAACTTCTTATCTTTTCAAAATTTGTTTCAACTAACTAACAAACTTTTTGTTTGTTTCTTAACTTTTCAAACTACCTAACTAACTCTCCCTCTCTCTAAATTTCGAAAATACCTTCCCTCTTTTTCAAAAATTTCTTTTTTATTAACTAATTAAATTCTTTTTATTTATAAACGAAAAAAAAATTTTATTATTTCAAAATTCAAATTCTTTTTAGTTATTTTATTTTATTTAAGTATTTACTTCTTATAAAATAAAATAAATAAAAAGATAAATCAGTCCAAGTTATATCCATATATCCATCATGGACATAAGTGGAGATGGACAGTCCAGGAGGACTTTGGGGTCATATTCTAACCCCTCTACTGCTTCATATGGGGTAGCATCTGCATACCCTCCATTGGAGTCAGTAGTTTTGAGTTGAATCCTCAGCTCATTATCATGGTGCAGCAAAGTTGCCAGTATTTCGGTCTTCCACAGGAAGAACCTACAGAGTTTCTGGCACAATTTTTACAAATTGCTGACACATACATGATAAGGAAATAGATCAGGATGTCTACAGACTATTACTATTTCCATTTGCTGTAAAAGATCAAGCCAAGAGGTGGTTAAATAACCAACCTAAGGCCAGCATAAGAACATGGAAACAGCTGACAGAAAAATTCCTGAATCAATATTTCCCTCCAAAAAGGATGACACAGCTAAGGCTGGACATCCAAGGCTTTAAACAAGGAGATAATGAATCTCTTTATGATGCCTGGGAGAGATACAGAGAGATGCTACGAAAATGCCCCTCTGAAATGTTTTCAGAGTGGGTTCAGTTAGACATCTTCTACTATGGGCTTGCAGAAGGAGCTCAGATGTCTTTAGATTACTCAGCTGGTGGATCTATCCATATGAGAAAGACAATTGAAGAAGCTCAAGAGCTCATTGATACAGTTGCCAGGAATCAGCATCTGTATCTAAGCAGCAACCCTTCCATGAATGAAGAGGTTAAAACAGTAACTGCTGAATTCAGTACTGTAAAACAAGCTGCTGAATTCAATCAGCAATTAGATTTTCTAACAAAGCAGCTAACTGAATTCAAAGACAGGTTACAGGAGACAAGGATAGCTAATATACATATGGAAGAACAGTTTAAGCAAACAAAGCAGCAGCTATCAAAGCAAATAGTAGAAGAATGCCAAGCAGTTCAATTAAGAAGTGGGAAACATTAAATACCACTCAAGGCATAAAAATTCAAGAAATGAGCAACCCACCAAGATTCCCCTGAGGACAGTAAGAGCCCAGGGAAAAAATAATTCTGGCACTAAAACGCCAGAAAATGGGTGGAAGGCTGGCGCTGAACGCCCAGACCATGCCCAAAACTGGCGTCGCGCCGACAAGGCAGGATTGGCGTCAACGCCAGAAAGCGAATCCAGCTTAAACCCCAACAGGGGCACATTTCGGCGTCAGGTGCCAGGAACAGACATGGCTGGCGTCTAACTCACCCAGCTTCTGACTCTGGCATCCAATTGCCAGTGAGGGATAGACACACACAGTGCTGATACAACCCCTCAAAAAGGCTTCTTTAACCACTAAGGTTGAGGATTATAAAGCCAAGATACTATCCTCAAAAACTCCAGAAAGAGAGAAGGATAAGCAATTTGCCGCTTGCAGATTATCTAAGGATCTTGAAATAAAGATCCATTTACAGAGGCACTTGAGCAAATACCTTCTTATGCCAAGTCAT